>NC_143578.1:8976191-9102135 GCF_048544385.1 Mastigoproctus giganteus | reverse complement strand
CAAGCAACTCTAGATCCTTCCTAAAATGAGGCCTCCAGACCTGCACACAGTATTCTAGGTGTGGCCTGACCATTGCCTTGTACAACGGGATAATCACCTCCCTGTCCCTGCTAATAAAATTCCTATATATCATTGACAAGACTCCATGACTTGGCCTTGCAGCCCATCTGAACTCCTCAGCAAGCTTCATATTTGACTGCACAATTACCCCCAGGTCATTTTCCACTTCTCTGAGTAGTACCACACAGTTGGCAAGTTTCTCTTGGATTACTGCTACCCATATTCAGTACTTTGCATTTGTCAATGTTAAACTTCAGTTGCCACTTCTCAGTCCATTTGCCCAACTTATCTAGATCCAGTTGGAGTGCATACTGCACTTTGCTGTTGTTCAAAACCCTGCCAACCTTTGTATCAACTTGGACTTTAAACCTGATATACCTTCATCAATATCATTGATAAATATACAAAACAACAATGGGTCCAACACCAAACCCTGGGGAACTCCACTAATAACATTTGTCCACAAAGAGCAGTAGCCATCAATTACAACTCTGTCATCTCCCACTCAACCATCCCTTTATCCATTGTAGCAACTTACCCTTAATGCCATACTTCTCCAATTTGTACTGCAGTCAACAGTATCAGCAATAGTATCAAAAGCTTTCCAGAAATCCAAGCATATGATATCAAAATTACTTTTGGCATTCAGTTCCTTTGTGACCACATAGTATCCAATCAAATTGGTCAGACAGACTTCCCTTTAACAAACCCATGCTGTGTCTTAACTATTACTGCAGTCTTGTCTAGATGATCCTGCAATGCTTCTTTAACCAGTGATTCCATTATTTTCCCTGGAACACAAGTTAAACCCCCTTTGAATTGGTGATACATTTGCACACCTCCAGTCAAAGGGGACCTCCCCTGAGTCCAAGGAAGCTCTCATAATTATGGCTAAGGGTTTGCTTACTTCCTTTGCTGTCTCCTTTAATATAACTAGATAGAACCCATACACCTTCCTTCCTTAGGTTTAACTTCAATTTCTCCTCCACTTTGCTCTCAGTTATTACAAAATCACTTGGCTCCCTGTTAGCATTTGATAAACTTCTGGCACTCCCTCATTGAATAACTCATTTGTAAATGAGGACGCATTGAATGTCATTCTCAAATTTGGAGCAGTGCCTGCAAAACCTCTGACTTCTAGATACCATTCAAAACAATGGCAGTTGGTTAATTAATGAACCAACTCTAAAAGTCCCTCACCTCTATCTCAGACATGGTTTCTGCTGAAAGGCCATTTCTATAGATGCTTCCATGGGCACTATACTTCTCAGTTGGCTTCTATAATTCCTGCTCTTCCAAACACATGCCACAAACCAGTCCAAACACATGCCACAGCCAGTCAGCATCCTTTTACTATCAGACTTTAAACTAACGGAATCAAAGAACCAGCTTTTCTTCTTCCTCATTTATTCCTTCAACTTCCATTTCCTGAAAATTACGATCTACAGAAATTCAAAAAGTATCTCATTTTATTTTCTCAACCTTTCATCCCATGCACAGTACTAAAGGTTCTAATACCTCTTATGCTTGGGGTTTTTATAAAAAAATTAAATGTTTTCCAAAAATTAAAAGAAAATTGGCACCTGTGTGACCTATCACTATTTTTGCTACTAGTGGGGGTACCACAACTGCCCCATCAATGCTAATATCATTTACATCAGATATGTATACTACTATTGAAATCAGATTTATTATTAAAAAGAAAAGTTAAAATCTTACCTTGTTAAATGCAAACAAGTCTTTCTGCAACTTCGTTCGTTCTGCATTTACCTGATATCCCTTTCCTTTCATAAACTTCAGCATTTTGCTGGTGCGTATGTATGTCTCCAGATAATCTACATTAAAATAAACAAAATATTTCTAGAAGACGAACAAATTGCCCATAGAATATATTATTGTTATGGTGATACATAAAATTTTGATACTTGTGTGATAATTGAAAAATTAAACAACTCCTTCCCAAAGCAGAACAATCTTTCAGGAATAAATTCAAGTTTTCTAGCTTATAAATTATTCTTCCTTTAAAAGAAGATAAGTGTTAACCATATGGCATTAGGAACCCCCCCAGAGTTTCCAACACCAGATGTGAGAGAGGAAAAAAACAGGTACAGCAAAACTCAATTTCTCCAAGCTCTCAGCCACACAAGGAGGCAACTTACTGCAGTAATTAACTGCATAGCTAACAGAAACATACGTCAATCTAGGAGTTCATGGTCCTTAGTCCTTCAATAAACAAGTTTTACCCTCATTCATTTTACTTTTCTCAAAGCATATAATGCTCTTAGAAAGGAGACTTAATTCAGGTCTACAAGACCTGAATTAGGTCCCAAATTACCAACCTCTGTAAATCACATATTCAAAGGCTTATTCATATGGATGCCCTTTCTCAATCTCAACATGATCATTGTCGATCTGCCTTCTTTGGACCCCCTTCAAGATGCATAAACTTTGAGGTACAGTCTCAATACATTGACATAATATTCCAAGTGCAGTCTTAGGAATGCCTCGTACAATCTGATGATAACCCCCTTTCTCTATAAGGGAAAGTTTGGCAAGTCAATAGGACACCAGGGGCTCCTCCTTGTTACCTGTCTGCACCATACAGTGAACTTCATGTCTATCCATATTATAACCCTTAAATACATTTCTTCATCGAATTTAATTTTAATCCCACCAAATGGTTAAGTTATTTTGGGGTTGCTATTCCCTAGCTGCAAGACATTTTGCTTCATTAAAACATAGCGGCCATTTCTAACCTTCTCTAGAGCCTTTGACCATCATTGGCAATTACTTAATTCTTCAAACCTTGACATTTGCAAGTTTTGACATTGTGTATCCCTTTGTTAATTTCATTTAGAAAATCAGAAACAAGTGATCACAGTAGCAATCCAGTCTTTGGGGGAGGATACTTCTTACATTAGTCCAATCTGAAGAGCAACCATTAATTGCAACCCCCTGCTTTCTGTGCTTCAATAAAAGCCTTTTCCTGTGATTCAACTTACTTTATAAGCTAGATCAGTTTTTTACTCTGTGGGAACAAATGAAATTTTTTGCTAAAATCCAAATAAAAAAAATCAAACCAAATGATTGACTGTCAAAATAGCTAACCAGGTTAGTTAAACACAAATTTCACATTACAAAGCCACCATGCTGTTTCCTTCATTTTCTGTCTAAGTGATACCAATATTGCAGTCTTAATATCATTGCCTCCAGGATTTTCTCTACCAATGAAGTCAGACTATTGACTCATCTGTAGTTGTCCACTTCATGCTTAGAATTGCCTTCATGTGCAATGGAGATACAATTGCACTTTTCCAATGCAAAGCAACCAAGTCCATCTACTACAGTAAACTTACACATCTTAAATTTTTCTAAGAAAGAAATGATCTGTATTTCAATACTGCAATCCCTCACTACTCATGGTGGTTCAGTTCCCAAGAAATGTCTTGAGCATGGAAACCATGAATAACAAAGTTCAGTATCCATAAACCAGGTTTATGCTCTAAAATATGAAATTTAAAGAAAAAAACTAGCTGAATTTGATTCTATGTATTATATTTAGGTATAGTGAATACAGATTTAAAAAGAATTTAAAGTTAAATTTTTATAATAAAAACAAAAATTAAGTCAAATATAATTTATTACAATTTATTGAAATGATATATGACAATCTACTAAGCATTCCATTTCTTACTAGGGCCTGGTGTTGAAGAGACCAAGAAACTTTGATGCACAATTGTTTCTTTTCAAGTTCTTAGTGAACTTCTTTATAAAGATGCAAGTGACCAAGTTCTCTTAAACTTGATTCTCCTCTCCATATTTGGATCCAACTAACACTATCAAAAAGTTTCATTTAACTATTTGATGTTAAATTCCAGCCTAACATCAAGTACTTAATCTTGAAGGTCATTCTGGTTCTCACTGGACACTGCACATCATTTCATCCAAATCTTCTAAGGAGAGCTCTTCAGTGCAAGTCCAGTAATTAGTTCCTGAATGGCTGCTGTGTCTTCAAATCCCTCACCTTCTATTCCTTTTGTCATTGTTACAATTTCTGCTACCACATACTGATGATTTATGTATCATCAACCATTTCTGGCCATAAGTTACACCTACACACATTAATGGTATATTCCTTTACCTCTTCAACAGACTACTTTATGTTGATCAGGCAATCATCAAAGGTATAATTTTTCCAACTTTGGATTGCAGCTAAGATTGAATCCTCCTCCATTTTAGCTAGCAAGCTGGTGAATGTTCTAACATAACAGGTTTTAAAAATATGCAATCACACCTTGGTCTGGAGGTTGCCAAAGTGATGTATTCATGGCAATAATAAAATTTCAATGGATGGATATTCAAACATTTCATTTTCTGGACGTAGTGGAGCAGCATTTCCCAAACCAGGATCCGCAGACCAGTTCTGGGAGGTCTGTAAAACTGACCCTCTGGAACTAGTAAAATTATTTGTTCATGTATTGCAAATTGATGATAAATAAAGTTATTATATATTTATATAAAAATATAAAGTTGAATTGTTTTAAACAACTTTCAATTTTCTTTTAAGAAAAACCAGTGTAGAAACAGAGAGAGAGAGAGAGTATCCAGACCATGGATTTATTAAGAGATTGATCATGTTTGACTAATCTGATTGGTTATTATGATGCAGTAAGGTGCAGCATAAGCCTCAGGCTTCCTTGCACCATATGGCTAAATATAATAAAAAAAAAATTACTTCTGTAAATACTAGCCCAATTATTTTCTCTGGAACAGAAGCCAAATTAACAGATCTAATTACTTGTGTCCCCTTTTTATTCCCCCTTATGAATTGGGGATACATTCACACAACTCTAGTCCATAGGAACCTCCTCTGAATTCAACCATGCTCTCATATTCATGGGCAAAGGTTTGCTTGCCTCTTTTGCTGCCTCCCTTAATATAATTAGATAGATCCATCCAAGTAACTATTTTCATGTTTTGCTTCAAAAATTTCTCCTCCACTTTCTTTTCAGTCATAAAATCATTCAGCTAGAATTCAGTTAGAACTAGACACTTCTGGCATCTTCATCCCTAAAGAATTCCCCCAGGTGTGAATGTAGATACAAAATAGCCATTCAGATTGTCTGCAACCTGAACAGGATCATCAGGTTAAGCCATTCATAACTGGTGGACCAGCACAATTTGTCCCACTCTAGTTTTACATTTTTTTTTTTTTATGAAAACCCCAAACGAGAGGTATTAGAACCTATAGTACTTAGTACCGTGCTTGGGTTGGAGGTTGAGAAGACGAAAGAAGATTTGTTAACATTAGACTAACTTCCCTAGACTAATTTTCAGGAAATATGTGTGAAGGAAGGTTGTTCCAGAAAACAACACTTGAATGAATAAATGAGGAAAATGAAAAGTTGGTTCTGTGAGTTTGAAGTTACAGTAAATGGACATTGGCTGATGGCGGCACATGTTTGGACTGTTTTGAAAGAGAAAGTGGGAATTATAGAAGCCAATTCAGAAGAACAGTGCCCATGGAAGTATCTGTAGAAAAGGCATGCAGCAGAAACAGTACATCTATGAGACAGAGTGGAGAGACTGTTAGAGAAGAGTAATTAACCTAACTGCCCTCTTCCAAATGGAATCTAGAAGCCTGAGAGATTTTGGGAGCAACATCCCAGATGTGGGAACAATATTCCATGGTAGGAGAGATTTGCAACTTGTACAGAGTGAACAGCTGTTTGGAAGAAAAGCAACGCCAAGAATCCTTTTTGCAAGATAAAACAAGACAGTTTTAGAAGGGTTGAAATCAACTAAGTTGTCTTTGCCCCACTGGAGAATTACCTGAAGATCGGCATTTAAGGAATTGGTAGCAGATTTTCGAGAAGTTGAAGCTGATTTAGCAGAACAAGGTTTCTCAAAATGGAAGTGGAATGCAATGTGCTATCATCAGCAAAACTATGGATAGGATTTCTAGTCAATGGAAGAAGGTCATTAATATACAAGAGGAAAAGAGTGGGGGAAAGAACTGAACCTTGGGGACACCAGCATTAGTGGAGAAGTTAGAAGACAGAGCCATCTACCATCACCCTCAGTGAGCGATCAGAGAGAAAACTGGATAACCAATTACAAAAAACAGTTGGCAAATCATAAGATGGAAGCTTGTTTAGACCTTTATGCCAAACACAATCAAAAGCCTTTGAGATGTCAAGAGCAACTGCTTGTGTTTCAAAATTTTCCATTAAATTTGTCCATAAATGGGTAACGTAAGCCAGATCACCAGTGGATCAACACTGACAGAATCCATACTGGCGATCATGGATCAGACAGAAGGTTTCTAGGTAGTTTAAGAGTAGGCGGTTAATTGATTTCTCCATTACTTTAGAAAGAGTTGAAGTAATTGCAATGGGATGATAATTGGATAGGAGGGATTTGTCACCCTTTTTTTTTTTTTTTTTAAATAGGAACTAGCTGGATATTTCCAAGCAGAAGGAAAAACACCTTTTGAATAAGAAAGTGAAAAAAGCAGCAAAGAACTGGAGTAAGTTCAGGAGCACAGATTTTGAGAACAAGTGGAGAAATATCATCAGGACGTGGAGCTTTCTTAGCATAGATTTGTCAAAATCCTTCTGACATCCTTTTCATGGAAGACCACAGGAGGCATTGAATGGAGCGAGTTGGGAAGTGTTTTACCAAGATCATTAATACACGAGTTGGAAGAGAAATTGGGATGCTAGCAGGTCAGCTTTATCCTTGGCTGAAGTGACAACAGAACCATCCGGTTTTGACAGAGGTGGAAACAAAGATGAGCAAAAGTTGCAGCCAATAGCTTTAGCAAGAGACCAGAATGTTTGGCTACCATTAGGGTATGAAGCAAGTTTTCTACTCTTAGTCTGTTCAAAATCTAGCTTGAACTGATTAATAACTGCTTTACAATTGTTGCAAGCTTTTGTGTAGGAAGAAAATGAAACTGAAGAATTAGAAACAAGCCAATTACGATATACAACATTCTTCTCTTGAAAAGTCTTAGCACATTTATTGGAAAACCAAGGTTTAGATAAAGGACGAGATTTTAGAGTGGAGTGTGGAATAAAGGATTCCATTCCTACAAGAATAATTTCACTGACACAATCTGAGCAAACGTTGACATCAGAAGTTTTGAAACAGTAGTCCAACCAAGGAAAAGAAATCTCACAGGTCATCCTATTTTGCATTCTTGTAATGCCAAACAATACAAAGTTGGGAATAGCCAAGTGATAAAGGCTCCATTGGAGAAGAGAATCACCAAGTTGTGATCTGAGGTACCTGAAGGACCACTCACTTCGACCTTGTACTTAGAAGGGTTGTTTGTGAGAAAAAGATCACGCGTGTTGGCTGTATGGTTAGGATTGTCCGGCATTCTTGTAGGTAAATGAACAGTCTGTGCAGGATCATTAGAAATTGCAAAAGCCAATCTTGACCAGCTGGGTTTATAGAAGTCAATTCAGATGAACAGTGCCCATGGAAGTATCTGTAGAAAAGGCATGCAGCAGAAACAGTACATCTATGAGACAGAGTGGAGAGTTAGAGAGGAGTCATTTGGTTTTAGGAGCATTAGCAACTAAGGCCATATTGCTCTGGGAATATGCAGTGGTAATTCCCTGACCTTTCCGCATCCTCCATATTTGGTGGTCACGGGCTCTAACCCCAGTCTAATCAAGAAGCATGTGCTATGCACTGCCACTCCTGTCCACAGAGGCCCCTAGAGAGGAGTCATTAATTAACCTAACTGCCCTCTTCTGAATGGAATCTAGAAGCCTGAGAGAGGTTTTAGGGGCACCACCCCAGTTGTGGGAACAATATGCCATGGTAGGGTAGATTTGCGATTGGTAGATTGTTTGCTATTTGGTTTTTAGGAGCATTAGCAACTAAGGCCATATTGCTCCGGGGATATGCGGTGGTCATGGGCTCGAACCCCGGTCTAATCAAGAAGCATGTGCTACGAACTGCTGCTCCTGCCCACGGAGGCACCACAATTGGTAGAAGAGTAAACAAAAGCAAAAGAGAAAACCAAGTTTTTTAGATGCAGAGGAAGCAATATTTGTGATGTGCATGTGCCAAGAGAAATTAGAAGTCAGGGTAATCCTAGAAGAGATATCAACTTTCCTACAAATCTTAGTGTCACCAAAGATAAGCATGGGAGCAGAAGAACCCTTTCGCAAGATATCAGATAGGACCAAGTTTTAGAAGGATTGAAATCAACAAATTGTCTTTGCCCCACCAGAGAATTACCTGGAGATCAGGATTTAAGGAATTGGCAGCGGATTTTTGAGAAGTGGAAGCTGATTGAGCAGGGCAAGGTTTCTCAAACTCTAAAACGGAATGCAATGTGCTATCATTGACAAAACTATGGATAGGATCATTAATATACAAGAGGAAAAGAGTGGGGGAAAGAACTGAACCTTGGGGGACACCAGCATTAGTGGAGGAGTTAGAAGACAGAGCCATCTACCACCACCCTCAGTGAGCAATCAGAGAGATCTATAACCAATTAGAAAAAACAGTTGGCAAACCATAAGATGGAAGCTTGTTTAGAAGACCTTTATGCCAAACACAATCAAAAGCCTTTGAGATGTCAAGAGCAACTGCTTGTGTTTCACTGAACTTTTCCATTAAATTTGTCCATAAATAGGTAACATAAGCCAGAATATCACCAGTGGAGCAACACTGACAGAATCCATACTGGCAATCATCGATCAGACAGAAGGTTTCTAGATAATTGGCAGTTAATTGATTTCTCCATTACTTTAGAAAGAGTAGAAGTAATTGCAATGGGATGCTAATTCGATGGTAGGGATCTATCACCCTTTTTAGGAACTGGCTGGATATGAGCAAATTTCCAAGCAGAAGGAAAAATGCCTTTGAATAAGAAAGTGAAAAAGGGCAGAAAAAACAGGAGTAAGGTCATGAGCAAAGTGGAGAAATACCATCAGGACATGGAGCTTCCTTAGCATCAAGATTCATAAAAATCTTTGACAGAACACCACAGGAGGCATTGAATGGAGTGTGTTGGGAATGGTGGGAGGTGTTTTCCCGAGATGGTTAATACAAGAGTTGGAAGAAAAATGGGATGGCAGCAGGTCAGCTTTTATCCTTTGCTGAAGATAGCCTGTTCAAAATCTAGTTTAGACTGATTAATAACTGCTTTACAATTGTTGCAAGCTTTATTGTAGGCAGAAAATGAAACTGAAGAATTGGAAACAAGCCAATTACGATGGATGTTGAAGCCTGTGGCTGTGAAGTATGTGGATGTGGCCAGCGTTTGTCAATGGACAGGATTGCTGTTTCGGTGATAGGGTGGATTGACAACCACTGTTCCTGTTCAATGAGGTATTGGAGCATTTGATGTTTAACGACTCCAACCAGGGCGTCACTGATAATGGCAGGACTTATCCACAATCACGATATTGTGGTGTGGGTCAATGTCGTGGTGGGTTGCCCAAACGTGTTTGGCAATAGCTGCGTGCTCCACATCCATTAAACGGATTGCTCTTTTGTGTTCGGAAAGGTGTTTTTCGAGCAGTCTCCCAGTTTCCCTGATGTAGCAGCTAGTGCAGTCATGGCAAGAGATGCGGTAGAAAAATCCACTTTGTAGTAGGGTGGGGACAGGAGTATTTACCTTAGAGATGAGGGATTGTAATTTTCTGCCTGGGAGTTGTACACATTTTATTCCATGTGATTTTAAGATTCTACAAACCTGTTGTGATAGGTTTGGGTAGTAGGAGGATAAAGGCGCTCGTAGCTGAGTCATCACCTTGGATGACTCTGTTGGTCACGTGTCTGTAGATCACACCTGTCAAGGGTATTGATGGGATAGCCACACCTCGTAAGGTCTGCCTTGACTTTAGCAATTTCGGTGCACCTCATTTACAGAGCTAGTGTGTCCAGGCATGAGTTAGCCTTAGTAGAGGCATTTGATGCAAGAAAGCAAGCTTATGCAGCATCAGCCAAAAAAAAAATAAATAAAATAAATAAAAAATAACCACTTACATTTCACCGCTCTGTTCGTTCGAAATACCTGTCCAGCTGAGCCTTAAACTTATTTAGGCTATCAACTTCCATGACAAGGGATGGAAGTCTGTTCCACCAACCAACCACCCGCTGGCTAAAGGCAAATTTCCGCACGTCTATCCTACATCTGTCTTTCCTCAATTTGAATTTATGCCCTCTCAGGTGATTATTGTGAGCAAGAGAAAGAATCCCATCAGCATTGAGCATGCTCAAACCATTCAAGGCTTTATACACCTCTATCAGATCACCTTGCTGGTGCCTAGTCTCCAGACACTGTAATTTGCAAAACTTGAGCCTTCCTTTGTAAGAGTGCCCCTTTGTTCCATTCACTAATCTTCCTGCCCTTCTCTGTACTCGTTCCAGCAGCTCTACATCCTTCTTGAAATGAGGCCTCCAGACCTGTATACAGTACTCCAGGTATGGCCTGACCATTGCCTTATACAAGGGAATAATCACCTCCTTATCCCTGCTAGAAAAAGTCCTGTATATCATTGACAATACACCATGAGCTACTCTTGCAGCCCGTCTGCACTGTTCAGAGAACTTCATATCTGCCTGCACAACCACCCCCAGGTCCCTCTCATTCTCTACCACTGTCAGTGTATTACCACAGAGTTGATACGTTGCTCTGGGGTTGCTGTTTCCCATATGTAGTACATTACATTTGTCAATGTTAAATTTTATTTGCCACCTCCTCTCAGCCCATCTGCTCAACCTTTCCAGATCCTTTTGCAGCAGCATAGTGTCAGTAGTGTCCTTGACAACCCTGCCAACCTTCATATCGTCTGCAAACTTGGACATGAAGCTTGATATACCATCATCAATATCATTTATAAATACAGAAAACAATAAAGGACCCAATACTGAACCCTGAGGGACTCCACTAATAACATTAGTTCACAATGAGCAGTGTCCATTGATTACCACTCTGTCTTCTCCCCCTTCACCCACCCCTTTATCCATAGCAGCAATTTGCCTCCAATGCCACACTGCTCCAATTTGTGCAGCAGTCTTCCATGTGCAACAGTATCAAAAGCCTTTCTAAGATCCAAGTATATAATATCAAAGTTATTCCCTACATCCAGTTCTTTTGTGACTGCATCATAGTATCCAATCAAATTGGTCAGGCAAGACTTCCCCTTAACAAAACCATGCTGTCTGAGCTATAACTGAAGTCTTGTCTAGATGATCCTGCAGTGCTTCTTTAACCAGTGCCTCCATTAATTTTTCAGGAACAGAAGTTAAACTCACAGGTTTATAATTACTTGTCAGCCTTTGATCCTCCTTTGTGAATTGGGGTCACATTTGCACATCTCCAGTCCATGGCTACCTCCCCTGAGTCCAAGGAAGCTCTCATAATTATGGCTAAGGGTTTGCTTACTTCCTTTGCTGACTCCTTTAATATAACTGGATAGATCCCATCCACCCCGGGTGCCTTTCTTGTGTTTATCTTCAACAATTTCTCCTTCACTTTACTCTTAGTTATTACAAGATTCTCTAGCTTACTGCCCGAGTTGAATACACCTCTGGCATTCCCCTCGCTGAATAACTCCTCATGTGTGAATGTCGATGCAAAATATTCATTTAGTTTGTTAGCTACCTGAGCAGGATCATCAACAGTTGACCCATCGATATCAAGTGGACCAATCTGATTCATCACCTTCCTTCTAGAGTTTACATAAGTAAAGAACTCTTTGCTGTTTTTCTTTGCATCCCTTGCCAAAGATTTCTCGTAATCTGCCTTCACCTGCCTAACCTCCTTTGTAACTTGGTTACAGATCAACTTGTATCTATCATAAGCTTCTGTGTCACATGTTAATTTTTATGTATCCCATGCATTTTTCTTCTCTGCCATATGTCTCATTAGTTCATCTGACATCAATTTAGGCCTAAACCTTGAACAATATTTCTTAGTTGGTATGTAAAGCCTAGTAGCTTCCAAGATAAGTTCTTTGAATGCTTCCCATTTTGAATTTGCTGTTGGTAACATCATCAGTTGGTCCCACTGTATAGAATTTAAATACTGTCTCAGTCCATCGTAGTCTCCTTTATGAAAGCAATAACCCTTCCCTTTACTCCTAATGGTAGTTACCTCTTTGAGTAAATCACACTTCAGCACACTGATCACTGCCACCTAGTGGTTCATTTATCTGCAGATTCTTAATGCATGAAGAATCACTACTGATAAGCAAATCAAGAGTATTTCTCCCTCTAGTTGCCTCCCGAACATGCTGATGTAAAAAACAATTACACAAAAGCCTTGCTAGTGTGTGAGTGACCAGCCCCCAAATCCCAGTCAATATCTGGGAAATTAAAATTTCCCCATTATAAGACTTTCTGATTTACTGGTCCACTATTTCCCTGTACAGTTTCTTATTATACAAGGAGTTAGCAAGGTTCGTGCAGTGGCAAGAAGATGGCTATGCCCGTGCTGAACGGAAGTTAGTAAATTGGCCAGCACACAAAGGTTTACGATGGACAGTTGTCTTCAAGCACGTGCCCTAGCGCCAGACAAGGGTGTCTAAGTATGGTATGGTGTTGTCCGACTCTAGCTCGATCGTGAATTTTATGAAAGGTGACAGAACTGAGGTGGTCTAAGATTCAGTTACCTGAATTTCTGGGGGATAACTACGAACACATCGTCCACATAGCGACACCAAAATGCAATGGGATCTGGTACGTTTGTAAATGCACGACCCTCTAATTCCTCCATCGCGATGTTTGCCATGACCGAAATAACCGGGGAACCCATGGCTGTGCCGTGTACTTGTTGGTAAATGGAGTCATTAAACCTGATTGCACCGCCTGCTAAGCAGTCGGAGGGCAGTGGAGATATCTTCTGGTGTTAGTTTGGCACGGCTGCCAAGGGTTTCAAAAAAACCCTTGGCAGCAGACATTGACCCACACTGCGATGTTGTGATTGTGGATAAGTCCCACCATTATCGGCGACGCACCTGGTTGGAGTCGTTAAACATCAAATGCTCCAATACCTCAGTGAACAGGAAGAGTGGTTGTTAAGTCCACCCTATCACTGAAACAGCAATCCTGTCCATTGACAAACGCTGGCCACGTCCACATACATCACAGCCACAGGCTTCAACATCCAACAATTAATCACGCACTTCACGTACAGATTTGCAGTACATGCCCTCATGCTCCATTCTAAATGTCAGTTTAACTGAAGAAGGTTGACTAAACAACCAAAAGCTTTTATTTGTATGTATCTAATCTATGTATATTTCCTATTATTAAACTTGTCACAATATATTTTTGTATCTGTTTCGCTCTGAGCAACTGTAATTTAATAATAATAAATCCAGAGCACACAGTCCTCTTTATAAGATTGACTAATCTTGATGCTAAGAAAGCTCCAGGTCCTGATGATGTTTCACCACTTTTTTCAAAACCTGTGCTCCTGAACTTACTTCTGTTGTTTGCTACCTTTTTTCACTTTCTTATTCCAAAAGGCATTTTTCCTTCTGCTTGGAAATTTGCTCATATCCAACCAATTCCTAAAAAGGGTGACTAGTCCCTCCCATCCAATTATCATCACATTGCAATTACTTCTACTCTTTCTAAAGTAATGGAGAAATCAATGAGCCACCAACTATCCAGAAACCTACCGTCTGATCAACGATCACCAGTATGGATTCTGTCAATGTCTATCCACTGGTGATATTCTGGCTTATGTTAGCCTATTTAATGACAAATTCAATGCAAAAGTTCAGTGAAACACAAGCAGTTGCTCTTGACATCTGAAACGCTTTCGATCATGTTTGAAAAGTCTTCTAAACAATCTTCCATCTTATGGTTTGCCAACTGTTTTTTGTAGTTGGTTATCAAGTTCTCTCTCTGATCACTCACTGAGGGTGATGATAGATGGCTCTGTCTTCTAACCTCTCCACTAATGCTAGTGTCCCCCCAAGGTTCAGTTCTTTCCCCCACTCTTTTCCTTTTGTATATTAATGATCTTCTTCCATTGACTGGAAATCCTATCCATAGTTTCGCCAATGATAGCATATTGCATTCCACTTTCCAGTTTGAGAAACCTTGTCCTGCTCAATCAGCTTCAACTTCTCAAATATCCGCTGCCAATTCCTTAAATGGCCGATCTCCGCATAATTCTTCGGTGGGGCAAAGAACTTGGTTAATTTTAATCCTTCTAAAACTCAGTCTTGTCTTATATCTCACAAAAAGGATTTTTCTGCTCCTATGCCATCATTGGTGACGCTCTGATTTCTAGGCAAAATGATTTTTTTTTTTAGGATTACTCTGACTTCTAATCTCTCTTGGCACAAGCACATTACAAATATTGCTTCCTCTACATCTAAAAAACTTGGTTTTCTCTTTCACTCTCAGCGTTACTTTTCCTCCAAACAGCTGTTCACTCTGTACAAATTGCAAATCCGCCCTACCATGGAACATTGTTCCCACATCTGGGGCAGTGCCCCCAAAACCTCTCAAGCTTCTAGATTCCATTCAGAAGAGGGCAGTTAGGTTAATTAATGACTCCTCTCTAACAGAGTCTCTCCACTTGCTGTCTCATAGACATACTGTTTCTGCTGCATGCCTTTTCTACAGATACCTCCATGGGCACTGTTCTGAATTGGCTTCTATAATTCACGCTCTTTCAAAACAGTCTGAACACGTGCTCCCACCAGCCAACATCCATTTACTATCCAGTTTGAGAAACCTTGTCCTGCTCAATCAAACTCAAACCAACTTTTCATCTTCCTCGTTTATTCATTCAACTGCTGTTTTTTGAAACAACCTTCCTTCGTATGTATTTCCTGAAAATTACAGTCTACAGAAGTTCAAGTCTAATGTCAACAAATATCTTCTTTCATCTTCAACTTCCAACCCAAGCACGGTACTAAGTACTATAGGTTCTAATACCTCTCATGTTAGGGGTTTTCATAAAAAAACTTCTGAAAATTCACTATCCAGATTATACCAATATATTGGTATACTCAACAATTTGAACATTTCAATTTGGAAAAAATCTGAATAAGGATTCTGGTAATAGCTACCAAGTTAATATCGGTGTCATTTCATTTGGGAATTAAGATGCTTGAGAGATGTTTGCCTAATGATAGGTCAAAAATTTATAAATGAAAAAGAATTTGATCCTGTGTGTTATGCTACCAAAACTTAACTAAAATCAAGTTCTGACTTCACTGATTTTGCCTTATGTACAGCTTAATTCTATGTCACTTAATATTAATTTATAATATAAAAGGTTAATGAATTATTAACCTTGTATAATAACGAATGAATTATTTTTGTATTATACTAATAATATTGTCTGTATGTATGAGCAAATATTTTACTGATTGCTAATTCTGTAAATGCTCTGGTATTCTCTTGGTTTTATATCTAATCAAATATACTGTTTACTTAACAATAAACTGGTGTATATTATTTATTATACAGGGTGGGCCAAAAGTAGGTATACAGTACTGATCGAATCATGGTATTTTTATTTTATTTATTATTTCTTTTTAGTTTACGGGTAATAAGGATATTTTATTTTTCATTATGATTTCTTTTATTTTACAGGTATTGAAAATGATGGAAGGGAGTCTGGGTGAAGAACAAAGAGTGGATTCTGAAGCAGTATTGGAAGACTAAAAATGCCGAAAAGGTGTTGCAGAGCATGGCAAGAGGTATTTGACACTGCTCCACCAACAAGTTGGACAATTTATCATATCAGAGATAAATTTGATGCAACAGGTTCAGTGGTTAATGCGCTGAAATCTATGTCCTCAGACATCTGTGACAGAGGAGAATGAGATGAACGTTGCCGACATTCGTGAACAGTTAAAGTCCACGCGACATGCATCTCAGGAGTTACCTTGCGACGCTTAATGCTTAAATTGAAGCCATACTCCAAGACTCTTACACGGCCTTTTGGAGGACGATTCAGGCCGTCAGTTACAATTCTGTGAGAATTGCCTAACCAAATTTCTGACCAACCAGACCTTGATAAGATCATCTGATCAAAAAGTTGTCAGGTCACGTGAACAGGCATAACTGCGTGTACTGGGAGATGAAAATCATCACAACTGAACTGAACCAGCCAGGCAGGCATCACTGTGTGGGGTGGACTGTCCAGTGATGGTGTCATGGGGCCAATTTTTTTCGATACAACTGTGGATAGTAACAATTACCTAAACATGTTGCACGTGGTGATGCCACAACTTGAAACTAGGGCTGACTTCGCCAAACTGTTCTTTCAACAAGATGGGCCCTCATTTTGCTTTGACTATACAGAGCTACCTTGACATGACCTTCCCACAACGTTGGATCAGGCGACGTGGCAGCATTGAATGCCCACTATTCACCTATGGACTTCTTTTTTGGGGGCATAGTAAAAAGAGAAAGTTTTAGAGAGGAAGCCCCACACAGTGGACAAATTGAAGGAGTTCATCTCTCAAGCATTTATCGACATTGATGCTAACCAGAATTTGTGTGTTACACTGTTCGTAGCCGAGTGGTCAGGAGCACGAGTGCAGTAGCACGCACTCTTTGGGTAGACAGGGGTTCAAGCCCCTGACTGCTGAATACGGTCGATCTGCCAACCCGCACTGGACCAGCGTGGCAGATTATGGTCTATTTCCTTCAGTATGAATTGTTGAGGAGGCTTCCATCCTGCAGTGGGTTGATAATGGCTGCACTTTACTTTTACTGTCTGGGACAGGTTCCAGGAATGTTGGAAAGTTGATGGAGGACATTTTGAGCACCTAAAAGATTAAACATGACCCGATCAGTACTGTATACCTGCTTTTGGCCCACCCTGTATATAAATAAACATTTTGGATATTTGGGCATCACTTTTAGAGAAGTCTGAGATACAACAAACTTAAGTACACATTCTGTTGCTCTCTGGGATTGTTTTAGGTCCTCTAAAATTTTTCAAACTTAATTAAAATATTTAACAAAGTTGCTGTATTGGGCAGTACTTTTCATGATAAGCAAGTCAAAGCTACTACAATTCAGTTAACTGGCTGCTGACTGGGAAGCAAAGAATGTGTTTACCTTTCTATAAGACAGTTTTAAAAATATGTATTTTTAAGATAGATATTTTAAGTTAAGATATTTACAAATATAATGGCTCTTAAATCCTGTCAAGAGCACGATATAATTTCACAAGAAATTCAATAACTGCCTTGTAACCATCCATACAGTTTATTATCCATGAAAACCAAGCTTGCTTTATTCAGTTTGTTCAAATATCCATCCAAGCAATCATTACCAGAATTTATTCATGAAACCTTTTGGAACAACCAATTAGGAGACAAAGGATCACTATTTTAAAAGAATCATCATTAATAAGGGTGAAAACCATTGTGAAAAGAATCACAGTAAAACTGGTTACATCACATTCTGGCAAACATTAGCATAGGAATATGATGCAAGAAAGTAAGCTGATAAAAGCCAAAAAAAAAAAAACACACCTTCCCATTTCCCCCATCCATTCACTCCAAATGCTTGTCTAGTTCTGCCTTGAACTTATTTAAGCTGTCAACCTCCACAACGACAGATAGAAGTTTGTTCCAGCAATTTTTCTGCACATCTATTCTACAACTGTTTAATTTGAATTTATGCCCCCTCAGATGTGAAATCTGAGCAAGCAGAAGTATCCCATCAGCATTGAGCTTGCTCAAACCATTCAAGGCTTTATACACCTCAATCTGATTGCCTTGCAGGCACCTAGTCTCCAGACACTGCAATTTGCAGAACTTGAGCCTTTCTTGGTAACAGTAACCCTTTGTTCTGCTCACTAATCTTGTTGCTCTTCTTTATATACTCTTTCCAGCAGCTCTACATTTTTCCTAAATTGAGGGTCTCCAGACCTGCATGCAGTACTCAAGGTGTGGCCTGACCATTGCCTTATACAAGGAGATAATCAGCTCCTTATCTCTGCTAGCAAAGTTCCTGTATATCATTGACAAGACCCCATGAACTACTCTTGCATCCTGTTTGCACCACTCTGAAAACTTCATATCTGACTGCACAATTACCACCAGGTCTTTCATTTTCCACTACCTGAGTGCAGTACTGCATACTTGGTATGTTATTCTGCATACCCCATATGTAGTACTTTGCATTTGTCAATGTTAAAACTTCAGTTGCCACCTGTCAGCCCAACTTGTTCTAGACCTGTTGCAGTAGGATACTGTCATTAAGAGCCATACTAACCTTTGTATCATCTGCAAACTTGGACATGAAGCCTGATATGCTTTCATCAATTGATAAATACAGAAAACAACAATGGCCCAGTACTGCAGAACTCCACTAATAACGTTAGTCCCCGGAAGGCAGCATCCATTGATTATCACTGCCTTCTCTCAGTCAACCATCCCTTTATCCATAGCAGCAACTTGCCCTATTGCTCCAATTTGAACAGCAGTCTTGCTATGTGCAACAGTATCAAAAGCTTTCCTAAAATCCAAGTATAAATCAAAATTATTTTTTGCATCCAGTTCCTTTATGACCACATCATAATATTCGATCAAATCGGTCAGACAAAACTTCCCCTTAGCAAACCCTGAACTATAACTGCAGTCTTGTCTAGATGAACCTGCAGTTCGTTAAACAGGAACTCCATTATTTTTCCTGGAACAGAAGTTAAACTAACAGGTCTGTAATTAGCAGTGTCACCTTTCAATCAATCCCCTTTGTGAAATGGGATAAATTTGCACATTTCCAGTCCACGGGGACTTAGAGTCCAAGGATGCCCTCATAATCATTGTTAAGAGCCTGCTTACTTCCTTTGCTGCTTCCTTTAATATAAATAGATTAAGCCCATCCACCCCAGGTGCCTTTCTTATGTTTAACTTCAACTATTTCTCCTCCACTTTGCACTCACTTATTACAAAATCATTTAATTCCCTGTTAGAGTTTCATAAACTTCTGGCCTCCACTTCCCTACAGAATTCCTCTTGTGTGAATATAGATGCAAAGTACTTATTCAGTTAGTCAGCTATCTGAACAGAATCATCAACATGATTCTGCTCAGGTAACACGATTCTGATCATCAATCAAACATTGATATCAAGCAGACCAATCTGATTCATCCCCTTCCTTCTACAGTTTACATAAATAAAGAAGTCTATTGTTTTTCTTTGCATCCTTTGCCAAAGATTTCTTGTAATCTGCCTTTGCTTGCCTAACCTCTTGTGACTTGATTACAGGCTATCTTATATCTGCCATAGGCATCTGTATCTCCTGATATTTCTGCTTTGCTCTGTATAATTAATCCTTCAATGGTTGTAGTGATTTCTGTCTACGTAACAGTTATCACAAAGTCAGTTTTGACCCAAAAAAATGCAAGTTTCATTTTTTATATTAAATGAGTTATGTTCTCATAAAACAGCACCAAAGATATTTCATATTCTTTCCAACTTTTTTTTGCCCTTTGCACAGAGATGTATAATTAGGTTGTGACACCTTGTGTTTCCAATTGTAGGCCAACTACATCATTTAAATTTATTTTTTAATCCATGAATATTTGGGAGCTCTTGATCAAGGTTGAGATTCCTAAATGCTGGTATCAAATTCTAGACTTGTTCAGACTCGTCTAACTTCTCACCAAAAATCAACTCTGATTCATGGTCCTTTGGTATTGCTGCACGTAAATTACCAGTGCAAACAACTCTTATAAACAAACTACTATCATCAGATCAGTTTTCACTCAATGCAAAAACATTCCTAAATCATTTAGCTTGGATACCAAATGGACTTTTCACACCATATAAGCCAATTGTAAGACATCTGGAATACTGTGTTCAAGTATGGAGACATCTAAAAACAAGACATTGAGCTTCTTGAAAGAATTCAAAAAACTAGAAACTTGAATGGTGAGATTGGCAGATGGACAACCATATGAGGAAAGACTTCAATTATGTGGACTACAAAGCTTGGCAAAGGCACCTCAGAGTGATGAGGTCAATAAAGCTCTGAGAGGGATTAGCAAAATGAATGTGGAATTCTCACTGTTACAAAGAATTCCAGAACTAGGGATCAAATTAAAATTACAGGCATTAAGGTTTAGATATGATTGTAGGAAGTTCTTTTAGCCAGAGTCACTGATTGCTGGGAACAAGTTGCCCTCATAGGTTGAATAAATTCAGAGGTCAATTGGATAGTTACCTATGTGAGGAAGGAAGCACAATTTGCATTTTCTTATTTACTTTTGATTTTTTTTTTTAGCTAGTGCAGCAAAAGCCTTGGCTTCCTTGTGTTATATGGCAAATACTATTATTACATGATATGATGAGCATTACTTGCACACTACAAGTCTTCATTATTTTCACATCTTGCATAATGATTTAGGCAAGATTTTTCAGGTCAAGTTTGACCTAAAAATACTAGATGAAGGTTAAGAGTGTTATCGTTGCAGGATTGACTATTGCAGTAGCACACAAACTGACCTCTAGACAAGTATAAACTATCATCAGCAAAAAGTCAACTCTGCTCACTGTGCACACTACCAATGAGTTACAGAGGGGGGAAAAAAAAACAGCAGCTTGTCTGTCAATTCTGAGAAGTTGACAGAAGCAATGAGGTATGAATATTTTTATTTTTTAAATCTATATATTTTGAAAAATCTGAATTTCTCTGTACATCTCCCCCACCTGGGTAATACTGTTACACAAATTACACCTTATGGTTGCTGATCACATGGTGAGGTTTTAGTACATATAAGCTTCAGTAAACGTCTAATCCATAACAATTTTAATTTTTTTTTAAAATCAATCTGAACTTTAAGAGTAAGTGAACAATTCTCCCAGAAAGAGAAGTATGGTCCCCTGGTGAGTAATTATAAAGTAACAGAAATGTTTTTTTTTTTTTTAATGGTGATCTCTCTCTCTCTCTCTCTCTCAGGGTAATTTAGAAAATTTTTTTGGCTGTTGCAGCATAAGCCTCAGACTTCCTTGCATTATGTGGTTTGGAAGAGGTGGAATCACAGAAGACAGCATAAGTCCACAGAAATAATAAATTTTTAAATCTATATATTTTGAAAAATCTGAATTTAAATCTATATATTTTGAAATAATACCAAAATTAACAGCTGTTAATTTTGGTATTATTGCTCATTCAACTCTACAGATGTTCTCTTCTCAGATGCACTTGGACTCCATTTGGAGTCTGTGCAAACAAAATATCACACAAACCAAAAGGTTGATCTGCTAGTTTTCTACAAAAACATGTAAAATTCTTTAATCCTACATGGGATATTCATAAAATATAATTTAACGTATTGGTAGTATAAAGACCACTTTGGGCTAAACACGAGCAGGTTACATTGTTTGGTAATCGAATGGGGGGGGGGAATTATCAGGTGTATAAAACAGGAGTTCCAGGAGGGAAAACGATGAAGGAATGCGCAATGTTTAGTACCCTGCAGGAAAGATAGAATCTCGACGAAACAACGATATAAAGTGATGCAACAGCGGCCCATGGAATAAGAAAAGGCACAAAGCCTCATCTCTGAGACTGCTATACCAACAGCCAGAAACCGCATGGGTATATTTTACATACGTACAATAAGCAACTTTCACAGAATCCAAGAGTCATTTCCCTGTAATACAAGATAGATATACCGTTTTATTATAACATTAATAAACCAGACATGGAAGTTATGGGATGTTTAATTTCTCAGTAAATGTAAAGCAAGTATCGAGTTAAAGGGCATTTTGAACGGCATACGTCAAAAACAATGCTATTTCTTTTCGTTACTGCTACAACTATTACAAATTCGCTTCTCTCATTACTGATATTTGATCATTCCCTCCCTACTAGAATAAAAACATCTGTCTTCCCATTATTTTAATTGGGTGAATATTTCAGTTTCTATTTAAAGCCTTGTTAACAGGAGAGACTGCTTCTACAGGGATGGGATACACTTAAATAGAAAGGGTGCAAGAATGTTTGCTGATGCTATCGAGGCAATGTTAGGTGGGTCGGAAAACTGCTAGATTGGGGGGATACAAGGACTAATAGATTAACAGTAGCCACTGGCAGAGGTGAAAGTGATTCTTGCACTGCTTCTATTGGAATGAGCCGCAGCCTGGAAAATAAGATGCAGGATATTTCAGAGACTGCTGGGAATCATTGGGGTACAAGTAAACACATGGGTTGTGTTAGGGTAGCTAAGAAAAAGAACAGGTGCATGTATACTTGTGTGTACACCAATGCTAGGAGTTTAGTAAATAAATTTGATGAATTTGAGGTATTGCTCAAAACATCAAAGGCAGATATTGTGGGGATTTCAGAGACGTGGTGTCACACAGATATAAGAAATGCAGAACTGGAATTTGGGGAGTACAATGTCTACAGAAAGGATAGACAGGATAGGAAGGGAGGAGGGGTTATGCTATTAGTTAAAAAACACATAAAATCCAAGGAAGTGAAGCCAGTCGACATCGCTGGACAGTGCAGTGTCGAGTCAGTTTGGTGTGACATAAGCATTGGGAGATCAAAATTGAGAGTAGGAGTGTGCTATAGGCCTAATGACTCTGATGAGTATAATAAGAAACTGTTCGGAGAAATAGAGTGGGCCAGTAAATCAGAGAGTCTTATAATGGGGGATTTTAATTTCCCAGATATTGACTGGAATTTGGGGGCTGGTCACTCACACAGTAGCAAGGCTTTTGTGGATTTATTGGATGATTGTTTTCTACATCAGCATGTTCGGGAGGCAACTAGAGGGAGTAATACTCTTGATTTGATTATCAGTAGTGATTCTTCATGCATTAAGAATCTGCAGATAAATGAACCACTTGGTGGCAGTGATCACAGTGTGCTGAAGTGGGAGTTACTCAAAGAGGTAACTACCATTAGGGGTAAAGGGAAGGGGTATTGCTTTCGTAAAGGCGACTACAATGGACTGAGACAGTATTTAAATTCTATACAGTGGGATCAACTGATGATATTGCCAACAGCAAATTCAAAATGGGAAGCATTCAAAGAACTTATCGTGGAAGCTACTAGGCTTTACATACCAACTAAGAAATATTGTTCAAGGTTTAGGCCTAAATGGTTGTCAGATGAACTAATGAGGCATATGGCAGAGAAGAAAAATGCATGGGATACATACAAATTAACACGTGACACGGACGCCTATGATAGATACAAGTTGATCTGTAACCAAGTTACAAAGGAGGTTAGGCAGGCGAAGGCAGATTACGAGAGATCCTTGGCAAGGGATGCGAAGAAAAACAGCAAAGAGTTCTTTACTTATGTAAACTCTAGAAGGAAGGGGATGAATCAGATTGGTCCACTTGAGATCGATGGGTCAACTGTTGATGACCCTGCTCGGGTAGCTAACAAACTAAATGAATATTTTGCATCGACATTCACACATGAGGAGTTATTCAGCGAGGGGAATGCCAGAGGTGTATTCAACTCTAGCAGTAAGCTAGAGAATCTTGTAATAACTGAGAGCAAAGTGGAGGAGAAATTGTTGAAGATAAACACAAGAAAGGCACCTGGGGTGGATGGGATCTATCCAGTTATATTAAAGGAGGCAGCAAAGGAGGTAAGCAAACCCTTAGCCATAATTATGAGAGCTTCCTTGGACTCAGGGGAGGTACCCATTGACTGGAGATGTGCAAATGTGACCCCAATTCACAAAGGGGGATCAAAGGCTGACACAAGTAATTATAGACCTGTGAGTTTAACTTCTGTTCCCGGAAAATTAATGGAGGCACTGGTGAAAGAAGCACTGCAGGATCATCTAGACAAGACTTCAGTTATAGCTAGGACACAGCATGGTTTTGTTAAGGGGAAGTCTTGCCTGACCAATTTGATTGGATACTATGATGCAGTCACAAAAGAACTGGATGCAGGGAATAACTTTGATATTATATACTTGGATCTTAGAAAGGCTTTTGATACTGTTGCACATGGAAGACTGCTGCACAAATTGGAGCAGTGTGGCATTGGAGGCAAGTTGCTGCTATGGATAAAGGGGTGGTTGAGGGGGAGAAGACAGAGAGTGGTAATCAATGGACACTGCTCATCGTGGACTAATGTTATTAGTGGAGTCCCTCAGGGTTCAGTATTGGGGCCTTTATTGTTTTCTGTATTTATAAATGATATTGATGATGGTATATCAGGCTTAATGTCCAAGTTTGCAGACGATACGAAGGTTGGCAGGGTTGTCAAGGACACTACTGACACTATGCTGCTGCAACAGGATTTGGAAAGGTTGAGCAGATGGGCTTCGAGGTGGCAAATGAAGTTTAACATTGACAAATGTAAAGTACTACATATGGGAAACAGCAACCCCAGAGCAACGTATCAACTCTGTGGTACTACACTGACAGTGGTAGAGAATGAAAGGGACCTGGGGGTGGTGGTGCAGGCAGATATGAAGTTCTCTGAGCAGTGCAGACGAGCTGCAAGAGTAGCTCATGGTGTATTGTCAATGATATATAGGAATTTTTCTAGCAGGGATAAGTAGGTGATTATTCCCTTGTATAAGGCAATGGTCAGGCCACACCTAGAGTACTGTATACAGGCCTGGAGGCCTCATTTCAGGAAGGATGTAGAGCTGCTGGAACGAGTACAGAGAAGGGCAACTAGATTGGTGAATGGGACAAAGGGGTTCTCTTACGAAGAAAGGCTTAAGTTTTGCAAATTACAGTGTCTGGAAACTAGGCACCAGCGGGGTGATCTGATAGAGGTGTACAAAGCCTTGAATGGTTTGAGCATGCTCAATGCTGATGGGATTCTTCCTCTAGCTCAGAAAAATCACCTGAGAGGGCATAAATTCAAATTGAGGAAAGACAGATGTAGGATAGATGTGCGGAAATTTGCCTTTAGCCAGCGGGTGGTTGGTGGGTGGAACAGACTTCCATCCCTTGTCGTGGAAGTTGATAGCCTAAATAAGTTTAAGGCTCAGCTGGACAGGTATTTCGAACGAACAGAGGGGTGAAGTGGAAGTGGTTATTTTTATTTATTTATGTTACTTTTTTTTTTTTTTTTTTTTTTTGGCTGATGCTGCATAAGCTTGCTTTCTTGCATCAAATGCCTCTACTAATGCTAATGCTAATGCTAAAGCCACGCCCTCTACTTTCAAGAATCCTCAAAAACGATATTTAAAAACCTTCAATTTTTATAATAATATCGCAACCCACTTGGAGGATGGCTTTCTGTCTTCAGATCAGAAGACACTCCAAAAAATAAACAGAAGGGGTAATACAGATGAAAATTTTAAAAAATAAAAACATTGTTTCAGGTAAGTATAAATCCGTGACAAATTTTCTCATTAGGTACGATTCATCGTACTTTACTCCACAAAAAATAGGAGAAATCGCTGTCCGGGGTTTATCAGACTCCTGTTAAAATCTCAAAAAAAAAAAAAAATTAAATTAAGTTTTAAAAATTTAAATTTCGTTCAGTTATCTATTCTAAATGAATTATTAAAACCATCAGAAATATGGAAACGACAGTTACTTGATGGTAACTAAATTAAATATTCGCAAGTTACACTGATTTATCATTGCATTTTAACACGCAAGGTCAGAGCATCGCATCATCGATTGGACTCCGACAATTGAAGAAGACAGTTGAATGTGGGCAAGGTTCATGCCTCTTGACGGGAGCACATAATTGTTTCAAAATGCAACCCAATGTACGTGTGTAACTGTCTCCGATGTACTCAACAAACTTTATTTGTTAACAAAGAAAACCTGAAAACTGAAAGCGACAAAGTGATATAATAGTATGAAACAAGTAAAACTTACAAAACTTTGCGAGTGCCTCAAACTGACAGACCGGCCGATAACTGTCACAAACTATCCAACTCAAATAACTGGCGCGCAGCAAGCACCTACCACTACACACGACTACGCCAATCCATCTGCAACTAAACAATCGTATGAGTCATTACACACCGGCACCTCCTTTCGCCTTTGGATGATTTTATTGACACTACAGTATTAATCCGCAGTACCTGCTAACTATAGGTTAAGAATTATCCAGAGAATACTTCTATTTATTTGAACAACAAATAAAATAATTTATATAAACTAATAATATGTTTCAGGAAAAGGAATAATAAATATCCAAAAGGTAGAATAACTACTGCTCCAAACTAAAACATGATGAACTATTTCGGATGAATGTTAATACACTTCAAAGAATACAAAAGCGGCATCTATCGACTAAACAACCAAACACGAAATTGTATTGGTTCAAGAAAGCAGAAACAAGTACTGTACAGTAATTTGATCATGGATTGCTTATTGATAAGTGAGTTTTGTAGTCAAACTCGGAAAAAACAATATTTGTTTCTTTGATGTGGAACGATCAACATTTCCGAAATATGAAGCAAAATAAACACTAGACCTCGAGTTGCTATGACAACAGCTGTGCAGTTCCTCATTTCAGGTCATAAAGAAGTACTGCAGGAGAATATGTTTTTAGCACCAAAGCGACACTTTGTCATGAGGGATTCGTATAATGTGACTATAATTGTATGTATCCCGGTCGGTTTGCTGCTTTCATGAAAGAAAAATAGGAGTTTTTGGCATAAGAAAATTATACTGCACTCGCGTAAAAACCGACTAACTCAGCTACGCTGAGGGGAAAAAAAGAATTCCCATAAAACTCCCTCGCCTCATTGATGGGTTGCAAATACAGGCCTTTTCCACCCTCATTCGATATGGGAGGAATACACCGATGAGTCAAAACATTATGACCACCTACCTAATATGATGTTGGTCCTCCATGTGCAGCCAAAACATCTCGTACCCGGCAGGGCATGGATGCTACAAAATTTCTAAATGTGTCTTGTGGTATTTGGTACCAACACGTAATCAGCAGATCCTTTACCTCCTGTAAGGTCCGTCGTTGAGGCGCCGCAGATAGGAGTTGCTGTTCCAAAACAAACCACAGATACTCGATGGGATTGATGTATTGAGAATTTGAAGGCCAGGGCAATACTTGAAAGTCTTCCTCATGTTCCGCGAACCAGTCTCGAACAATCCGGGCGGTGTGGCATGGCGCATTATCCAGCTGAAAGACGGCAGCGCCGGAGGGGAAGACTGTTGCCATGAAAGGGTGTACCTGGTCAGCAATGATGTAGGTAAAGTGTAAAGCGTAAAATATTTAGGGTCTAACACCACAGGGGTTTACCTCATCTCCGAGTTGTATGCATTGTTTGTGAAACACAGTACTGTAGTCTGTGGAGGCCAGAGATTTAAAAAGTATATGGGTATTGTTCTGTAGTGTAATGTTGTGGTGTATTGTATCTTCTGACCGTTGGGCCCCTAATGGGACCCCCCATTACCCACACTTCGCCACGAGGAGGCAGGTCAGGTACCCAGCAGATTATATTTCGTTCTCTGGCAGACCCTGCCACCTAGTTTCCGAAAATTTCAGTTGCAAGGGCCTATTGTAAAAAAAAAAGGGGGGGGGATAAGCACTAGAGTTTGCTTAGGCCGAAATGGTTTAATAAGAGTGAGGTTTGAATTTTAACGCTAGTAATTTGGCTGTGTTAATTTACAGGCATACGCTATCGTTTTAGTTAGAGTGGGAGGGTGGGAATGAAGACTGGGGAAAGACAGACAGAAATATGGGGACTATAAAGAAGGCGACCCCAGACAAATCAGTGGGGACATGCCCCGCGAGGGGCACGTCCCATCAGAGGAAGAAGTCTCTTGCTAAGTGCAAGGAGGTTTTGCTTCAATGTGTCCAAGTACTCTCCTATTCTCTGATTCTTTGTCTCATGTTTGCTGTGGACGCTGTCTCTCTCTCTCTCTCTCTCTCTCTCTCTCTCTCTCTCTCTCTCTCTCTCTCTCTTGAGGATGCTCTTCGTTTTTCCGATTAATTTCTTACTGCTATTACCCTGTTGGTAATGGGTCAATTGGCCTATCTTGACTCTTAATTCTTCTGTCTTCTGCTGAAGTCTTCTTTCCCAAGGTGATGATTCCTTCTGTTTTTGGTTCTTCTGCTGCTGCTGCTGATGGTCTCTCGCGTCTCTTCCATTAATCCTCGTGGCTGCTACCGCAGCACAAGACACAGTTGTGTGGATGGCCTCTAGTGTTCCACCATTGCTGTCGGGGTAATGGAGTATTATGTGCCAATTCAGGTGATCTGTGACTCTCCACAAGGTTCTATTCGGCATCTGCTTAGGTATCACGTGCATCTTTGTGGGATCCATTCCTTCGAATTCTGTTAGGGCCTTCTTCCACTCGTTCTCTATTCTGAATATCATGATCCCGTCTTTTTCCACTTCAGCTGCTGTGGGTTGTATTTCTTCTTGCTCTTCCTCCTCTGGTTCCATCTTCTTTGTCCTTTGTAGTTAATCGCTCACGTCCTACTTGATTTTTTTCAAAATTGCAGGAGCTATCAGGTTCTTTGTGATGATGATCCTTCTCTGGACTGCTATTCACTGACCTGAATATCCGGGAATCGTTCCAGCCACTTGGTATGTAGTCTCGCCCTGTAAGTTGTCATTTCGGTCTCCAGCTTCGTTATTTCGTAGTATGCTTGCATGATGTACATATTCATTTCGATGCTCCACTGCATGGGTTGGCGTTTTCTCCTTTCCTGGGTGGTCACCAGCGGAGTTGCGCAGGAAGCACATCCAGTTGGTGGTGGGGCTGGATGGTCTTGCCTTTCTTTTGTGGTAGCCATACGGGCGACAGTGCCACTCGCTCCACTGTCTTCCTCGGGAGACCGGCTCTGATTTTTAGAATTGACCGACCCCCTTAGGCCAAAACGCGAGTGACTTTATCCTGCGCCACACTCGATACAGTATGATTAATATTTCTCTGCGATATCATCCATCTATGGAGGTGGACCTGTTCAGCTGCAGCTTATGTTCAGTGATAGTTCTCGCGGGTAACGCCAGATGGCGCCACAACCTGCCTTAGCCGCCACTCCGGCCTTGGGATAGGTCGAAGTGGAGCAGCTTTCATGATGTTTATTTACTTTATTAATTTTTTAAATTTATTTATTACTATTATTATACCGGTCTCACAGCGTGATGGAGCCGCATTCGTTTCTGCCAAGGTGGACCTCGAACCCAGGTACATTAGGCTGGTAGTCCAGTGTTGTAACCACTGGGCCATCGATGAAATGGGCACATGCAGCCCAGGCTGTACAGAAGTGGTTTAGTCTAGTTACTGTGAGACTAGGACTCCGGACAACAACAGCCGCCCATGGGGTGTCATCATCTACTTGAATGACTATAAGTCGTGGGAAAGCCTCTGAACTGTTTAGTGTGGGTAAAGGCTCTTCCAGGTAATATGCCTACATTTTGTTCCTCTGCTTTCTTTCGGAGTTGTGCTGCCACTGCTCTTACCATCTGTGCGTTTTGTTGGAAAATTTGTAGCATCGTGGAGTTGCAGTTTTTAAGGCGTGTCCCCATAATCTATTCTTTTTTGGTGGAAACTCTTTGCCTTGATGTACGTGGGGCATTTTGGGACCCTAATTCAGTGGGCGTGGTAAATCTTCAGGGATTTGCAATTTGTACAGGTTGGCTCTTTTGTCTTATTCGGGCATTTAGTGAAATCATGAACCTTCTCAGAGCAGTGACCACAAGTGGAGGTGACCTGTGTGGGAAGTGTGGAAGAATTTGCAGCAGCGAAAACATTTAGGAACGGCCACATGTTCCCTGAAGCGGTGGCTTCGCCATTCGATGTAGACCCTGGACTGCTGTTTAAGTACTTCTCAGGCGGGTGGTGTTAATTCCACAATCCAGTTTTTGTTTGTACCGGCTCTTGTCTTGGTAGAATATTTTGGTTGAATTAGGCTTTGTTCCTCTCCCTGCCTTGGAGGTTCAGTTGAAAGATTTCCTTGGCCATTTGTTGCAGTGAGAGGTCTTTATCGTCATCAAATATTAATATGGAGGGACCTTTCCTTTTCGGTGGTTCTGCAGTGAATTCCAGGGAAGGAATTTTTGGATTTGCAATTATGATGTCAATGTCTTCTTTCGTCTCAGTTTCAATTAGTATTCCTGCGTTTCTAGTTTTCCTGATCGCCCTGATTTAATGGTTTTAAAATCACCGTTGAGGTTGGTCATGACTGTAGCCTTTATCTCTTCACTCGTATGAGCTTCGTCCTTCTCCGTTGGTCTGAGGATGACCATGTTTGGGGTTCTGAGAAAAGGCACGTTTCTTAGTTATTGTCCATTAGGCACTGTCGTCCTGTTATTTGGGTTCCTCAGCGCTTTGGCATACGAGGGGGGCATGCTGTGGAATTCGTTTAGCCCTTCCTTCCAGGAAGGCTTCAAGTTTGGCTTGCGCCTTCTCCTGCATAAGGAGAAGGCGCAAGGTTCATTGTCGAGTATGGTCTCCATCTTGTTCCAGATAGAAATCATCTCGCCACGAAGTCCTGGTGTTATCCTGGTGGTGGGTTTAGCCATTAGCTGTTCGAGCTGCACACGTACAGTAAGCATTTTCGCTATTTGTTCCATCCGGCAGCTGCTCCGGTTGTTTGGCCCTTTCCTCTGAGCAATTTGGCTGGGATCCATAGGTTCAGTCACACTTCTTGTCTCCCAGTCACTCTTGGGAAGTATAATCCTGTTGCGCTTTTTATATGCTTGCTCTTTTACCATTATCAGTGTTGTTAGGTGTTACTTCAATGGCCTCTGCAACCTGTTCTTGCTGTGAGTAGTTCTTATGTCAGGGTTTGATATTTTCCAGAAAATCGAGGTTAAACGTTACGACTAGGAAGAGGTTTGAAATGGAGTTGTTTGGTACTAACCACAAGTCTGTAGCACAATTTGGAGCTGAATAGTCCTTCAGCAAAGTTTTGAGCTACACACCACAGGTCTCTTGGGAGGGAACGCCCAAGTGAAGAAAAAGAACAAAAACGGGACTACTTTCTTCCAATGTTTTCTGTGGCCAGACACACAGTGGTGATAATTATTTTACTGTTAGAATTGCAGAAACAAAGTTGGTCCTACCACTAGCAAAATTTATGAAGGAGGGGGGGATACAAGAAGACATGATTACGTTCAGTAAATAGCACGTTTCAAGTCGCAAAATAGTTGGGGCACTCTTCCAGCTCGGGTACACACAGGAGGAAACCCTCCACAGTCAACAGAAACCTTGCACATGGTTCGAAGGGATATAACTTCAGCCTCGTCAGTGACTTGTCTATGGCGGTGTGGTGACCCGACCCATAGACAAAGCCTCCAAATAAGAAACGTACAAGATCTCGAATAAATCTTCCAAATAAAAAAAAAATAATAAAATAAAATTTCACCATTGATGAAACTTCAACTTTTAAGACATATTTTATCGGAACGAGGAGCAACGTGGCCATTTACGAAGGCAGCCATATTTGCGATCCCAGCAGATAATGATTGCAAGCTTGCTAGGCCTAACAATAATTAATTCATGGAAAATAAAGAAATATACTTATCTCCGAATGGATCTTCAATACCGCACCAACTGCGAGCTATTTAACTAAGACTTATCAACACTATTTGCAAAAAACTGCGTATTTCACAGAAAAAAAGCAATAATTCACACAATAGCAAAATTCACCATGAATTGATAACAGCGCTTCTGAAGCGACCTCTGGTGTTTAGGTAGGCCTTAGATGTCAGAGTGTCCAGCAAATGGACCCAGGGTTTCCCAGCAGAACATCATCCAAATTATGACACTCCCACTGGCTTGTTTTCGTACACGGTTCATTCAGACACCATCACTTCCACAGGTAAACGACACACATGTACTCGACCTTCCACATAGTGCAACAGGAAACGTGATTCATCGGACCAGACGACCTTCTTCCAATTAATCACGGTCCAGTTTCGATGCTCGCGTGCCCACTGTAGGCGCTGTTTCTGGTGAAACGTGGTCAGCACGGGCACTCGGAACGGCCTGCGGCTACACAGCTCCATTTTCAGCAGGGTTCGATGTACTGTGTGTTGTGACACATTACTCCCCTCACCAGCATTCCAATTACCGGCGAGTTGCGCCACAGTCGCCCTTCTGTTGCCACGTACCATCCGGTAGAGCCTTCGCTCACTTCGAGCATCGATGAGCCGTGGTCGTTTAACACTTCGCCGGCGGTTTCGTGGGTTTTTCCTCCTCGGACCACTTTCGGTAGGTACTAACCACGGCTGACCGTAAGCATCCCACCAGCCGTGCCGTTTTGGATATGCTCTGACCCAGTCGTCTGACCATTACAATTTGTCCTTTGTGAAACTCGCTTAAGTCCGCTGCCTTTCCCATCTGAAGAACAAATGTAACACTGATTAACGGAGCTCAGTATCAGGTATTTTTATACGGTGTCCCGACCCGCGCACGCACCGTAGTTCACCTACAGTTGCTTCGATTTACATAACGACTCGCTGGTCATAATGTTTTGGCTCATCGGTGTATAATTATAACCACTGCGATATCCGCAAAGGCTGCAATCAGCAACCACTTGAGGATAGTCCCATACATGTCAAAGAGAATGATACGTCCCGTTTTTCTCGAATTTGGACATAATGTCCAAGCTTCCCAAAAAAATGTTTTGAGGACGTTGATTTATGCTGCTTTTCATCAAAGGTTTCTTTTCTAACTATAAAAAATATATAGCATAATTTGGTCAGTTTAGCAATTAACGTAAAAAAACGACACTTGTGCAACGCTCCATCTAAAAACTATCGAAGTGAAAGGGAACATTAAAAAAAAAACATCAATGAGCACTATAGGTTGGTTTACTCATGTGCCGGTTTCGCTAAATTGATAAAGTTCAGTAGAAGCCTTTATACTATTGATAAATATACACGCAGTAATCACTGAATTAAGACAAAACGATAAATAATAGACAAAGCGGCAATGCCCACGACCATATTGCATGTGGTCGTGCAAGTCAGAGTGATGAAGTAGCAGCCTATGGAAGGAATTCAAGATATCACAGAGTTTCAAGAGGGCATGATTATGGGAGCTCGTGTGCCGGGTGCTTCCATATCGGAAAGATCATGTCTTGCGTTAGCCCATGGCCCATTGGGGTAAGGAATACAAAGAATGGTGTCAAACAGGTCAAACCACCTCCCCCCGACAGAAATGTACATGAGTACGCAAGGCTTTGTACGGGCTCAAAGGCAGGTCAATACGCGACAGTTGCCATTACAGTACAATATGGGGAAGTTATTGTCGGATGTGTGTAGTTATTGTTGGGGACTTATTGTCAGGGGAACGGGACAAATATTGTGTAAAAGGGAAGGTGTATATCAGGGGCAAAAGATGACGTTGTAGAGCAGATATCATCTTTTAAGGGCACGAAAGTTGATTTTGCACACGTTGGCAATAATGACATTAAGAGTTGGAGAATGCAGATTTTTTAACAATTACGAACAATGTTTAAAAAAAAGTCGCGAGTTCGGATTTAATTTAAAGTGTCTGCAATTCTCCCCACCCACGATAGGAGAGAGTATATGATGAGAACCTTAACAATCAATTCGGCCCAGAAAAGATCACGGAGGCTCATGGGATACAATTTTTCTCATCGTGGTGTGTGTGCTTGTTAATAGGAGAGATTGCTACTACAGGGATATCCATGGGATACACTTAAATAGAAAATGTGCAAGAATATTTGCTGAAGCTCTCAAGGCAGTGTTAGGTCGTCCGGATAACTGCTACCTTTGGGGATATTCACAAACGTAATTCTCGCACTGCTTCTATTGGAATAAGCAGCAGCCTGGAAAATAAAGTGATAGGCATTTCCAAGAATCCTGAAAGTAATCATGGAATAAATAAATACAAGGTGCTGTGTGAGAGAGTACTTAAGAGTAAGAACATTTATTGCTCAAAGCGGTCCCAGCCAACCTGCTGTTAGTTACACATAATTTAGGAGTATTCTTATATACTACCTCTCCTGTTTGGTCAAGTACAGAAAGGGAAAAAACCTGCCATGACCAAAAAAGATTGATATGAACAAACTGAAAATAATCAAATTATATAAAACATAAATATACATATAATTAAATTTTTCAAAGTCCAAACTTCATTGGAAAGAATCTGCTCACAGTCTGTTGGAAAGCCAGTAGCGCCAGGAGCTGCCGATAACAGAAATGCCAGCACAAGGAGCTGGAGTTACAGTGGATATAGCAGACTCAAGCCTCCACGATTTCACAGAACTTTAGGTAATTCGGCATACATACACCATACCGCATTACAAATCCAAAGTTTCCAGATGCAGAAGAGTCATCTGCCTAAGAAAGATTGCAGTTGCAAAGGCTTGGAAAGCCAAGACGTTCTCCTGTTTATCAACTAGAATTGTCTCGCAGCCTTCTGCTATAAGATTGAGATTATTAACCCGCGATACCAATTCAATTCGTAGATCGCTGTACTCTTCACAGTTGTACATAATATGCTCCCATGATTCTCTTTCGCCACAATGGCAGCTAGATCTTTCGGTAATTCCTAAATCATGCAACTTTGCATTAATTGAACCATGATCAGTCAATAAGAACATACCTTGTAAGTTTGCGGCAAACCATTTAAATTTTATCGAGGCTGCATTCCTTAAATCTGGGAAAAAGTTTTGTGTAATCTGCCCTTTATCAAAAACACTCGAACGCTCTTGCTAGACTTTTACCAAAGCATCCCAGATTCTTGTCCTTTCCTTCCTGGGATCTGCCAAGATGTCCACCTGGATATATATTCAGAAAAGAACAGGGTATGCCACGGCGGATGAAGTAAGCCAATTTTCCAGTCACAACCTGCAAAGCTGGGGGCAGTTCTGCAGGCCATGCACATCCTAAGGAGAATTATTCTTTGATTGGAACTGAGCTTTCTGATAAATACTTTTCTACATACACGCTCAAACCAAATTGGTGCACCATACGTTACCATGTGGATAACACAGTCATGTAGCAAGTTTATTGCCTTACCTTTTATTCCTCAGCCAACTCTAGTGATTCGAGTAATCATCCCTATAAATTTCCTCACCTTTTCTGATAGATAAGTGGTAAGAACATATGCAAGTATACCTGCTGGTACACCAATTCTAGGAGTTTAGTCAAAAAATTAGATGAATTTGAATTACTGCTCAAGACAACAAGCCAGATATATGACAGACGTGGTGTCACACAAATATAAGGAATGCAGAATTGGAATTTGGGGAGTACAATGTGTGCAGAAAGGATAGAGAAGATAGGAAGGGAGGAGCGATTGTGCTGTTCAGTAAGAAACATAAAATCTAAGGAGGTGCATCCAGTTAACATAGATGGAAACTGCAATGTTCAGTCAGTTTCGTGTGACATAAACACTGAGAAAGAAAAAATCAGAGTAGGAGTGGGTTACAGACCTGAAGACTCTCATGGGTACAACAAACTATTGTAGAGAGAAATAGAGTGGGCCAGTAAATAGGGAAGACTTATAATCGGGAATTTTAACTTTAAAAATATTGACTGGAACTTGTGGGGCGGTCAATCGAACACTAGCAAGACTTTTGTGGATTTATTGGATGATTGTTTTCAACACCAGCATGTTCGAGAGGCAACCAGAGGGAGTAATACTATTGATTTGATTATCAGCAGTGATTCTTCATGCATTAAGATCTGCAGATAAAGAAACCCCTAGTAGGAAGTGAACAGTGTGCTAATGGGATTTACTTAAAGGTATAACTACCATCAAGGTCAAAATAAAGGGTTTTTGCTGTCAAAAGGGCGAATACAGTAGTCTCAGATAATTTTTAAATTCTACACAGTGGGAGCAACTGATGATGTTACCAACAACAAATTCCAAATGGGAGGCATTCGACGACGGAAGTTGCTACTCTGGATAAAGGGATGGCTCAGTGGGATAAGACAGAGTGGTAATCAATGGACACTGCTGTTCGTGGATTAATGTTATTTGTGGAATCCCCCAGGGTTCGGTATTGAGCCCACTGTTAATTTCTGTATTTATCAATGATATTGTTGAAGGTATATCAGGCCTAATGTCCAAGTTTACAGACGATATAAGGTTGGCATGGTTGCGAATGACAGTAATGACAGTGGGCTACAGCAACAGGATCTACAAATTTTGGGTAGATGAGCTGAGCGGAGGCAACGGAAGTTTAACATTGATACATGCAAAATACTGCAGATGTGTACCAGTAAATCTAGAGTAACATACCAACTATGTGGTACTAAACACAGCGTAGTGGAGAATGAAAAAGACCTTGGGGGTTATTGTGCAGACAATTAAGACGTTTTTCTGAGAACTGCAGACAGATTGCCAAAACATATCATGGGGACTTGTCAGTGACAGACAGAAAATTTTCTTCACGGGATAAGGAATCCCGTGTTTATCCCCTTGTATAAGGTAATGAATGGTCAGGTCACACCTTGAGTACTGTATTCAGGTCTGGAGGACGCATTTTAGAAAGTTGTAGAGCTGCTGTAACGAGTACAGAAAAAGGCTACGATATTAGTGAGGGGGAACAAACGGTTGCTCTTACCAAGAAAGGCTGAAGTCCTTGAGATTGCAGCGCCTGGAGATTAGGTAACTGCGAGGCGATCTGATTAATGTGTATAAAGCTTTGAATGGTTTGAGCATGGTCAATGCCAATGGGATTCTTCCTCTTGCTCAGATTACAAACCTGAGGGGGCAAAAACTCAAATTAAGGCAAGACGCTTGTAGAATAGATGTGCGGAACTTTGCCATTAGAGAGCAGGGAGTGGTGGAACAGACTTGAATTTATCGTTGTGGAAGTTGATAGGTTAAATAAATTCAGGGAAGAACTAGACAAACATTTGGAGCAAATGGTTGGATGAAATGGGAAGACTTTGTTTTCTGGTTGATGACGGATAACGGTGCTTTCCATCATCATATGCCTAAACTAATGTTATTAGAGAATTTGCTGTGTGGTTAACAACCCGCTGTTTGAGCACTGGACAATTGGATAGTCGGATGACTCCAATTAGAATTAACATTAGCAAAGGCATATATAGCATCAGCCAGAAAAAAAAAAAAAAAGCCCTTATTTCACCAATCCACTCCTTCCAAATGTTTGTCGAGTTCTACCTTGAATATATTTAAGCTATCCACCTTTACAACGACAGAGGGAAATTTGTTCCAGCAATCAGCCACCCGCTGGCTAAAGGCAAACTTCCCCCATCTATCCTACAATCGTCTTTCCTCAATTTGAATTTATGCCCTCTCAGGTGATTTCTGATCATCTGATCAGACTAAATCACATCACCTCGCAGGAGATCTGATTTAGTCTACAGACACAGTAATTTGCAAAACTTAAGCCTTTCTTCATACGAGCACCCTTTGTGCCATTCACAAACTTGTTGCCCTTCTCTGTCGTTCCAACAGCTCTACATCCTTCTTAAAATGAGGCCTCAAGACCTTTATACAGTACTCAAGGTGTGGCCTGACCATTGCCTTATACAAGAGGATAATCACCTCCTTATCACTGCTAGAAAAATTCCTGTATATTATTGACAAGACACCATGAGCTATCTTGCAGACCGTCTGCACTGCTCAGAAAAATTAAAATCTGCCTGTCCAGTTACCCTAAGGTCCTTTTCATTCTCTACCACTGTCAGAGTAGTACCACAGAGTTGATACGTTAGTCTGGGATTCATCGTCATCATCATCATCAGCCATTTTCAATCCACTGCAGGATGAAGGCCTCTCCAGCAACTTTCCAGTTCCTCTGTTTTGTGCAATGGCCATCCCTTTACTACCCAAAAACTCATGAATATCATCTATCCCTCTCCGCCTTTGTCTTCCAGGTTTTCTTCTAGCACCTCTTGGGTATCATTCTGTTATTTTCTTAGTCCATTTGTCATCATGTCTTCGAGCTATGTGTCCTGCCCAAGACCATTTTAGTTCTTTAGTTTTGATAAGAATGTCCATTACTTGAGTTTGTTGCCTAATCCATGTGTTTCTCTTTTTATCTAACAGTCTGATTCCCAGTGTAATTCGTTCCATTCTTCGCTCTGTAGTTCTCAGCTTCTCTTCCATTCTTTTGATGAGTGCCCAAGTTTCACTTCCATAAGTCATGGTGGGGAGTATACATTGATTCATTATTTTACGTTTCATACAAACTGGGATATTGGTCTTCAGTATGTGACTATATTTCCTGAATGCTATCCATCCAAAATTTATTCTTCTCTTGACTTCCAGCCATTTATCATTATTACAGCTAATAACTTGTCCCAGATAAGTATATGACTCCACCTTTTCAATTACTGCTCCTTCAATAATTATATCCCTTTCCGTTCATCATTACTTTTGTTTTAGCCATATTCACCTTTAGTCCAAAATCCTTACTAATTATGCATAACTGATTAAGATTTTCCTCTAATTCTTTGGGATCGTGGCTTATGACCACAATGTCATCTGCAAATCGTAATTGGTTTAGGTACTCTCCGTTCACATTGACTCCTTTCTGCGACCAGTCTAATCTTCTGAAAGCTTCCTCAAGGGCAGCAGTAAACAGCTTCGGAGATATTGTGTCTCCTTGTCGAACTCCTTTCTCGATTTTAAATTTCCTACTGTCTTTGTCTAGTCTAATAAAGGAGGTACCACTCTCACACATTTTCTTCAAAATCATAATATATGGGGTATCTATGCCTTGTCTTTCCAGTGCCCGAAACATTGCCTTATGCTGTATGGAGTCAAATGCCTTTTCATAATCCACAAAGGCCAGGCATAATGGTGTTTTATATTCATTTGCTTTCTCCATTAGCTGTGATATTACGTGAAAGTGATCCATAGTTGAGAATCCTGTCCTAAAGCCAGCTTGCCCTTTCGGTTGATTTTCATCAAGTATTCTTTCTAATCTGTTAGTAATGACCCTTGTGAACAACTTGTAGATGTGGGATAACAAGCTAATTGGTCTATAATTTCCAATTTCTGATTTATCTCCTTTCTTATGCAGCAAAACTATGATTGCAGAATTCCACTGCTTAGGCGTCACACCTTTTCTAATGCACTTTGTGAAGAGCCTTGCCAGTTGTTGTTATGTCTCTTCCTCCCAATTTTAACAACTCTACAGTAGCTTCATCTTCCCCGGGGCTTTCCGATTCTTCATTTTCTTCAAATGCATGTTCTACCTCATCAGGAAGAATATCGGGTATGTCGTATGTGTTGCAACTTTACAATCCATCTTCCCCACTGCTGGTATCATTCCCTCGCTCCTTGTATAATTCTCTATAGTAGTCTTCTGCTATTTGAATTATGCCTTCTCTGCTGTTTATAAGTACACCATCGCTATTCTTCAGTTTCAGTATCATTTGTCTTTCTGTATTACTGCTCATGGCTGCTGATTTACATCCTTTAATGCTTGTTCTACTTTTCTTGTGTTAAATCTTCTTATATCCTCTCTGTGTCTCTCTCTAATGGCTTTGCATAACTCAGTATACTCAATTTTCTCCCTGTCAGTGTTTTTCTTGCTCTTCATTTGTCGTCTTCGGTTCATCAAGACAAGTGTTTCTTGACTAATTTTTTCTTCTTTGGATTTCTTTTTCCCTATAGGTTTCTTGGGCTTTATCACTTTCAGAAAGTTGTAATATTCCTCGTCGATATCTTGATTCTGAGCAGTCTGCAGAAGCTCAAACTTGTTCTTAAGTTCCAGTACATAGTGTTTTTTCTCCTCCTGTTATCTCAAAGACCTTTGTATTATTTACTCGAGTCAGTTTTTTTCTTTCCTTTCCTACATTTCCATCAAGTGTACATCTTACCATTCTGTGATCACTTCCAACGTTTACCTTATTCAGGACGGTAACATCATTCATAATATATCTTCTGTTAGTGAGGATGAAGTCGATTTCATTAGTTGTTAATCCATTTGGACTCTTCCATGTCCATTTTCTGTTCACCCTTTTCTTGAAAAAAGTGTTCATTACTGACAGTCCTTGAGATTCTGCAAATTCCACAAGTCTTTCACCAATTCCAAAATTTCCTATAGTTCCTCTTTCTGCGCTGTTTTGCCTTTTCCAACCTTAGCATTGAAGTCCCCCATAATAATAGTGTAGTGGGTTTTCTGCTCATCTAGAAGACTCTCAATTTCGGTCTACATTTCTTCAACCTCTTCATCATCATGGCTCGATGTTGGTGCATAAATCACTATAATCTTTAGCTTGTACTTCTTAGAAATCTTGAGTATTAGTCTTGACACCCTTGGTGATGTACTTTTGAATTCCAAAATGTTATTTTTGAAATCTTTATGGACCAGAAACCCAACTCCACCTTCACTCCATTCACTGTTTCCATTGGTGTACAGGAGATTTCCACTTGGTAAACTTATAAGTGATTCATTTCTTCTTCTTCTTGTTTCAACCAAACCGATGATATTCCAATTCACATTTTCTAATTCCTTTTCCAGCTCTAATATCCTGTCTTCACATATGAGTGATCTTACGTTATACCGGGCCAAGTTCAGTTTCCGTGCATGGCCACCTGGTCGTAGCCAGAGATTCTTAGCACCCTCTGTTTCCAGTCTGATCCTCTCGCTGCCGTAAGAGGGAGAGTGAAAGTTGCTGGGGACTGAGGGCCATTTTTTTTTGTCGTGCTGTCATATGCTGGAGGGTTTGATCTTTTCCCCTTCACGCTGACCAGGCGTCTTGAAGAGAACCTCTCTACACGTTCGTTGCCACCTAAGTGACGTAACAGGGCTTATCATCGAGAAGGTGTGCATGAGTGGATTTTAGGGAGGCAGGCCAACCGGAGTTCTCCTAAATCTTCTGTAATAGAGAGATATTAGATCCATCAGTGTTTAAGACACTGATGGATCTAATACTGGAGGGGTATTAATTAAAACTGGAGATGGTATCCTGTGTGGAAACCCCTCCACACAGGATATCCCTCCAGTTTTAATTTGCACTTTTGTCTCATCTTCTATGTCTGAAAACGGTTTACATCTTTTTGCCAGGCTGTAAACTATATTAAATACTCTACAAGTAGCCCTTAAATATTTTTCATTCATCGTAACTATTACTTTTGTTATTGAATCCTGATCACATTGGTTTAAGTTCTCTTTACAAATGTTATGAGCTTTTGATGAAAAATGTTCTTTCATTTTTGCCCTTAGAGAAGCTTGTTGTACCTCTTTATTTTTGTCTGATGCCTCAATCTAAAAACATTTGCAAATGTGACCCCAATTCACAAAGGGGGATCAAAGGCTGACACAAGTAATTATAGACCTGTGAGTTTAACTTCTGTTCTCGGAAAATTAATGGAGGCACTGGTGAAAGAAGCACTGCAGGATCATCTAGACAAGACTTCAGTTATAGCTAGGACACAGCATGGTTTTGTTAAGGGGAAGTCTTGCCTGACCAATTTGATTGGATACTATGATGCAGTCACAAAAGAACTGGATGCAGGGAATAACTTTGATATTATATACTTGGATCTTAGAAAGGCTTTTGATACTGTTGCACATGGAAGACTGCTGCACAAATTGGAGCAGTGTGGCATTGGAGGCAAGTTGCTGCTATGGATAAAGGGGTGGTTGAGGGGGAGAAGACAGAGAGTGGTAATCAATGGACACTGCTCATCGTGGACTAATGTTATTAGTGGAGTCCCTCAGGGTTCAGTATTGGGGCCTTTATTGTTTTCTGTATTTATAAATGATATTGATGATGGTATATCAGGCTTAATGTCCAAGTTTGCAGACGATACGAAGGTTGGCAGGGTTGTCAAGGACACTACTGACACTACGCTGCTGCAACAGGATTTGGAAAGGTTGAGCAGATGGGCTTCGAGGTGGCAAATGAAGTTTAACATTGACAAATGTAAAGTACTACATATGGGAAACAGCAACCCCAGAGCAACGTATCAACTCTGTGGTACTACACTGACAGTGGTAGAGAATGAAAGGGACCTGGGGGTGGTGGTGCAGGCAGATATGAAGTTCTCTGAGCAGTGCAGACGAGCTGCAAGAGTAGCTCATGGTGTATTGTCAATGATATATAGGAATTTTTCTAGCAGGGATAAGGAGGTGATTATTCCCTTGTATAAGGCAATGGTCAGGCCACACCTAGAGTACTGTATACAGGCCTGGAGGCCTCATTTCAGGAAGGATGTAGAGCTGCTGGAACGAGTACAGAGAAGGGCAACTAGATTGGTGAATGGGACAAAGGGGTTCTCTTACGAAGAAAGGCTTAAGTTTTGCAAATTACAGTGTCTGGAAACTAGGCACCAGCGGGGTGATCTGATAGAGGTGTACAAAGCCTTGAATGGTTTGAGCATGCTCAATGCTGATGGGATTCTTCCTCTAGCTCAGAAAAATCACCTGAGAGGGCATAAATTCAAATTGAGGAAAGACAGATGTAGGATAGATGTGCGGAAATTTGCCTTTAGCCAGCGGGTGGTTGGTGGGTGGAACAGACTTCCATCCCTTGTCGTGGAAGTTGATAGCCTAAATAAGTTTAAGGCTCAGCTGGACAGGTATTTCGAACGAACAGAGGGGTGAAGTGGAAGTGGTTATTTTTATTTATTTATGTTACTTTTTTTTTTTTTTTTTGGCTGATGCTGCATAAGCTTGCTTTCTTGCATCAAATGCCTCTACTAATGCTAATGCTAATGCTAATTTCCATTCTTTTGACACATGAACACTTTTCTCTTTTATAAAGTCATATTTTGCATAATACTCGCAACCTAACGTTTTGTTAAAAATTACCAGTCCGTCATATTTTTCTTTAAAATTGTTATATTTTTGCACTGTCCAGCATTCAGGAAGATTATTTTCAATTTTGGAGTTGTTATCGTTTTTTATTTCAATAATTGACGTGCTGCTTTCTTCAAGTTGGAGTGGTTGTGCTTGTGACTGTTTTATACCATCCAAGGCCAATTCTGAGAAAACAAATTCTGATTTTGGTTTCTTATTGGAAAACTCTGTCAAACTCTGTTGCCGTTTCATTCTTTTAAGGGCTACTGCAAAAAAATTTTAAAATGTTTTATTTTAATATATTATACATCAGGAGCGGATATGTGCCTATATAGTTGAATATTTTTACAGGTTCTGTCCACATGTCGTCATATCATAAACTTTTATAAATAAAACACTTTGCTTATACCATTGATAAACCATCTTATTGATAAACATCTTATTGATAAACCAGCTTATACCATCAGTCAGAACATACGTTTTCTTCATTTTATCGATACTGAACGACAATTTCTTGCTGAATTAATAAATGGCATAGGCTATACAGATTAAATACAATAGAATAATGTGTACGACAAACCTGTTTGTCAGGAAAGGTGTGATAAAAACGTCTTAATTACCAAGTCCACATTGGCATAAGGATTCCAACATTGAAGAACATTCTTCCACGGCTTCCGAAATGGGCGATAAGATAACCCTTGAAATCTATATTTCTACAACTGTAGTCCTCAATTTGAATCAGTGTCCCTTCAGGTTCTTAATCTGAGCAAGAGGAAGAATTCCATCAGCATTCAGCTTGCTGAAGCCATTCAAGGCCTGATAAACCTCAATCAGATCACCTCGCAGCTGTCTACTCTCCAGGTGCTGCAATTTGCAGAACTTAAGCCTTTCTTGGTAAGTGCACCCCTTTGTTCCCCTCACCAATCTTGTTGCCCTTCTTTGTACTCGTTCTAGCAACTCTACATCCTTCCTAGAATGAGGCCTCCAGACCTGTACACAGTACTTTAGGGGTGGCCTGACCATTGCCTTGTATAATGGGATAATCACCTCCCTGTCCCTGCTAGCAAAATACCTATATATATATATCACTGACAAGGCTCCATTACCTGTCCTGCCAGCCTGTCTGCACTGCTCAGCGAACTTCGTATATTCGCTTGCAAAATTACCCCCAGGTCTTTTTCACTTTCCACTTTCCTGAGTGTAGTACCACACAGTTGGTACATTTCTCTTTGGTTATTGTTACTCATATGCAGTACTTTGCATTTGTAAATGTTACATTATTTTCCCCAGAAAACAAGTTAATCTAACAGGTCTATAGTTACTTGGGTCTCCTTTTGAACCCTCTTTGTGAATTGGTGATACATTTGCATCTCCAGTCCATGGGGACCTCCGGATTCCAAGTAAGCTCTAATAATTATGGCTACGGGTTTGCTTACTTCCTTTGCTGCTTCGTTTAATATAACTGGATAGATTCCATCCACCCAGGTGCCTTTTATTGTTTGATTTCAACAATTCTCCTCCACTTTGCTCAGTTATTACAAAATCGCTTAGCTCCCTGTTGAGTTTGATAAACGTTTGGCACTCCCCTCATTGAATAACTCCTCATGTGTGAATGTAGATGCAAAATACTCATTAAGGTTAACAGCTACCTGAGCTTGATCATCAAGTGTCAACCCATCTATGTTAAGTCGTCTAATCGGATTCATTCCTTCTAGAGTTTACAAAAGTTAAGAACTCTTTGCTGTGTTTCTTTGCATCCTTTGCCAAGGATTTCTTGTAATCTGCCTTCGCCTGCCTAATCTCCTTTGTGACTTGATTACAGACTAGTTTATATTTCTCATATGGATTATTCTGTCCATATTATTATTAAACCTAATATACACTATTGGCATGTGCCCAGTTAAAGTGTACAACAGAGCAGTATACAGTACATGCATATACAGGGTGATTCACTACCAGTGTGACAAACTTGCAGGAGGTGTAGGGGCCACAAAGACGAATCGGAATCACATAGCATTGCAGGGTCTGAAATACCTTCGTCATGCGGTAGCGGACGTTGAACGGGGTCGCGTGAACAGCGATCCCGCTGGAAGTCAGCATTTGCGAACTGGTTCCCGAGGCAGTAGGATGGATGAGTATTCAAACTTTGAACTGGCCGACATGCACCTCACGTATGGAGCTGCGGACTGTAACGGGCACGCCACTCTACACTTGTACCAGGAACGTTTCCCGCACAGGCGTGCTCCTCATCATACGATTTTCGCACGTGTGCACAGAAGGTTAAGTGAGACTGGTTGTTTCACCGAGAGGTACCATGAATCGAGAGCGAACGACGAGGATGCCAGACAATGAGGAGAATGTCCTACGTCTTGCAGAAGGCAATCCGAGTACGAGTACTCGAGCGATAGGCGAACGATTGGGTATTTCCCAATCCACTGTATGGAGGATACTGTCAACAAACCAAATGAGTTCATACCATCTGCAACACGTCCAATCATTGGAGCCTGTGGATTATCTACTCCGGAGGACTTTTGCTACTTGGTTTCTTCAACAGAAACGGTTTGTAAATGCTGACTTCCAGCGGGATCGCTGTTCACGCGACCTCCCGTTCAACGCCCTCTACCGCATGACGAAGGCAATTCGGACCCTGCAATGCTGTGTGATTCCGATTCGCCCTCCCCCCCTACACCTCCTGCAAGTTTGTCGCACTGGTAGTGAATCACCCTGTATATATAAATCATAAGCATTATAGTTTATATCTTGATTACAGACTAGTTTATATCAGGCTTCTGTGTCATCTGATACTTTATATGCATCATATTTCTTCTCTGCCGTAAGCCTCAATAGTTCATCTCACATCCATTTAGGCCTAAACTTTGAACAGTATTTCTTAGTTGGATTGAAAGGTCTAGTAGCTTCCAAAATTAAGTCGCTGAAGGCTTCCCATTTAGAATTCAACGTTGGTAACATCATGTTGTTCCAACTGTACCGAATTTGATATTGAATTTAAAAACTGTCTGAGACCCCTGTAGTCACCTTTACGAAAGCAAAGCCCTTCCCTTTAGCCTTGATGGTAGTTATTAAGTAATTCCCAAACAAGTACATTGTGCTCACTGTACCCCAATACTCTGGGTTATCTGCAAATTCTTAATGCATGAATAATCACTGCTGATAATCAGATCAAAAGTATTACTCCCTCTGGTTGCATCTCAAACATGTTGCTGTAGAAAACAGTCATCGAATAAATCCACAAAAGTCTTGCTAGTGTGCAAGTGGCCAACCCCAGAAATTCCACTCAATATCTGGAAAGTTAAAATCCCCATTATAAGACATTTTGATTTACTGGCCCACTCTATTTCTCTGCACAATTGCTCGTTATACTAATCAGATTCATTAGGCCTATAAGACACACCTACTTTTTTTCCTTTCCCAGTGCTTATGTCACACCAAACAGACTCACCATTGCATTGTCCACTAACATCAACTGGATGCACTTCCTTTGATTTTACGTGTTTCTTAACTAACATCATAACCCCCTCCTCCCTTCCTGCCTGCCTTGTCTATCCTTTCTGTACACATTGTATTCCCTAAATTCCAATTCTGCACTGCTTATGACACTACGTCTCTGATATCCCAACAATATCTGCCTTTGATATCTTGACTAGCACTTCAAGCCCATCAAATTTATTAACTATTCTCCAAGCAAATGAAGGATTTTATGAAGTATATATATAGTACACTGGAGACTGTGAATAAAGATTGATATTAATTACACACAATCTTTACATCACAATACAATTATTTATAAGGTGCATTGAAGTATAGGTCTCCAAATTTATTTCTCTTAAATATAGAAATGAAAATGTCATTTTTTAATATAATCTACTAGAAATGTAGATTATATTTTTTAATATAATCTACATTTTCCACACCTTTTCTTCTAAGCTGCAAGTTTGTTTGGAGGAGCATTTATCCCATAAATGGTTGAAGCATGTGCTTGTTGGCTAAGAAAAGTTGTGCCATAAAGAGTTTGGTTGTTTCCCTCACTATTGTAAATAATGAAAAGTCGTTAGGTGCAAGGTAGGAGAGTATGGAAATGTGGGTGTTTGTTATTTGGTTTTTAGGAGCATTATCAACTAAGGCCATATTGTTGCGGGGATATGCGGTGGTCATTTCTTGATCTTTCTGCATCCTCCGTATTTGGTGGGCACGGGCTCTAACCCCGGTCTAATCAAGAAGCGTGTGCTAAGCACTGCTGCTCCTGCCGACAGAGGCGCCATGGAAATGTGGGATAACCTATTTTGTTTTCTATAAAAAACTTTGCACCTTGGCAGTATGACGGTACAGTTTTGCCCAGATGGAATCGAATATGATTCAGTCTGTGTGGATATTGCCTCTGTAATGCTTCAGAAAATCTTCAGATAAATTTCCATATTTTTAGTGCCTTTGGGAATACAATGTGTAAGGATTATTCGGTCCATATTATTATTAAACTTAATATACACTATTGGCATGTGCCCAGTTAAAGTGTACAACAGAGCAGTATATGCATATATTAGTAAAATAATAAGAGGAGTTTACCTCAATATAGTGCGTAGAACAAACTGAGGTAAACTCCTCTTATTATTTTACTAATATTATTATCAACGTAGAACATATTGAGTAGTACAGCTCTGATTCATACTATACATGCATATATATAAATTATAAGCATAAGTTGTAAATTAATAAATAAGGTTTAAAAGTAAATTAGAGAATAAAAATTAATACTATGTACAATGACGAGTTAGTTTTATTAGATCAGTCTATGACAAGGAAAGAATATAAAATGTTTGTTGCTTTCCTCTAACAACTTATCACAAAAAGGTTGTAATAAAGGCACTGTAATATCCCAGGAAGCAGTAAACATTTTCTCTGCACTTGCAGCAATACAGTATTTTTTGGGTGCGGGCAATTCAGTATGCTTCCACTGAGAAGACTGATGCTTGGTTTCAGATTGAACAGTGGAATCCACTGTTATAACAAAGAAACAACTGTTCATTGAAGCATCTTGAGTAAGCATCTTCAAACAACTTGATACGAATGTCTTTTTTTGCCAAGAAAGCTGTCAAGGAACCCACCTGGCTAACACCTTGATCTTTCTGAAATCTTGCAGAATGGTAAGCACACAAAAACGCCTCTAACTGTTGTAATTTTACCCACTGTTCATCTCCTGTTGCTTAAAACGATTTCCTCTGCTTGGTGGATGTTGGCCTCAGGACAACTGGTTTCGGGTCGCAGTTAATGAGCTTCATTCTTTCAGGACCCCTATTCTTCATGAAATTTCTGCACCATATAACAACTTTTATTATGCACAGCCAAAGCTCCATTTATCACATCCATGATGCTGTTAACTTCTGCCATTTGTCAATGAAAATTTCAATACTTTCACCTATGTAAATACCAGATAATCATGCATTGTTCTTAATGACTGAAGATTGCCATTTTAAGTATTATATAGTACACTGGAGACTGTAATCAATATGCTGTGTTGTATCATGCTGCCATCTTTTGACAACATTCTAAACTAATTTTCTAACATTTTTAAAGCAGTTGCAATAATAGTTTATTCTTTTAAAATTCAATTTGAATGCACTTTGTATTATTCAACAATACATTAAAGCACATTGTGTCCAATTCTCAATGGATACGGAGATACAGTTTTTTGAAACTGGTGCACACAGCTCACTGATTCAGATGTGACCAAGCAGTTATAACTTGACGCTGATTGGTGCTAGAAGTGTTGTTAAGAATGCTGCACATCTTCACATATGCTGAATAAGCTGGTATGGTGTTTGTCTGTGGTTTTTGTGGGGAAAGTGCTACTGCTGCTTATAGAGAATACTGTCGACGGTTTCCTTATCACAGAATACCGGACTCAAGAGTGTTTACACCAAACTGTGTGAGACTGGTACAATTCCCAGCACTCATATTTCTTCTGAACATGCAAATGAACAAAATGTGGATGAAATAGAACATATTCTTCAGTCAGTAGAATGTAGTCTTACTATTAGCACATGAAGGATTTCTACACATATCGGTGCTCCACAGACAAGAGTATGGCAAACATTATGTGATCATGGCTTGTATCCATTTCATATACAGCGGGTGCAACACCTTCAACTGGGAGATGATGCCCAGTGACTGGAATTTTGTCAGTGGGTAAATGCTAAGTGCCGATTAATTCCATTAATACTGTTCAGTGATGAAGCTACTTTCCCCCACGACGGTATCAACAAAACCTGTAACTATCATAGGTGGTCAGACGAAAATCCACATGCCACTGTAGAAACAAATTTTCAACATAGCTTCTCTGTAGACATGTGGTGCGGTATCACTGACAATCAGTTGACTGGGCCTATTATGTTACAAAATCATCTTACAGGGCCCATTTACCTAGAATTTCTTCAAAACAAACTTCCACTAGTATTGGAGGATGTTCCCTTGGCTACAAGGATTAGTATGTACTTTCAGCATGACAGAGCTCCTGCACATTATAGCCGTCTGGTGATACAATATCTAAATCGAACTTTCCCTGAATGATGGATTGGCATAGTGGTCCTGTTCATTGGCCACCAAGGTCTTCAAGACCTCACTCCATTAGATTTTTGTTTATGGGGATGGGTGAAAAGCACAGTATCTGCGGGGATGGGGGAAAACCCTGGTGCCATTTGACCCTAAACACACTTTACACTATACAAAGAAAAGGTGAATACAAGAGATGAATTGCTTGCTTGCATTTTCGATACTGTTGGAATGCCAAGATGACCTCAGAAGAACAACACATCATATTACCACCAAAGTTGCAAAGTGCATTGAGGTTGGTAGTGCTGGGATTTTCGAACATTTGTTGTTGTTGTTATTTGATTTTTAGGAGCATTAGCAACTAAGGCCATATTGCTCTGGGGATATGCGGTGGTCATTCCTAACCTCTGCGCATCCTCCGTATTTGGTGGTCATGGGCTCGAACTCCGGTCTAATCAAGAAGCGTGTGCTACGCACTGCCGCTCCTGCCCACCTGGCTACGGAGGCGCCTCTTTCGAACATTTATTGTGAACTGTAAAAAAAATTTGTCAATTATTTGTGTTTTGTATCATTCAAAAAGTCAATAAATACAAACAAACAATAAGTCATTTATCGTTCTTTAATTCCTCTCATAATGGCTTTGTGCATGCCAAGTTCAAACAGCTGTATCTCTGTATCCATTGAGAATTGGAGACATGTTTGTATGAACTTTTTTACTCAGAATAATCGATACTATAACTGGCCAAAAATATTTACTATTCCTCCTGAATCACCCACCCTGTATACTTTTATAGAAAAAACGAAAAGTTTCAAGAAATCTGTAAGGAAATCTGCATGCATTAAAAATCTATTAGGGGTATTTAAGGGATACAGGTAGTGGGAGAGAACTTTCAAAATCTGCTAGGCATATTCTAGTTATTATGAGGGATCCAAAATATTGCCAAGACACACCCAATGAAAATGATAGTAATACAATAAAAGCAGGGCAGATGGATAACCCCAGGGGCTCACATCTGGTGAGTATGGGCTTGGCACACCCAGGGTCCTGAGCTGGATATCATCATTCTTCTCTTTCTTGGTGATTCCCTTCCCTTCTCTCTCTCTCAGAGTAACTCGGGAATTTTTTTTTTTGGCTGGTGCAGCATAAGCCTCAGGCTTCCTTGCACCATATAGCTAATAATAATAATAATAAATAGTCAATCTAATGATTTAAACTAATTAGACTGAGTGCTCATAAAATATGGTATACTGAAAGTAATTAAGATTGTTCGCAAAGACAGCGGACACTTCTAAATGTAAATTAATAAAATCAGCCATAAGTTCTTCATACAAACACAGACACACACAGTGTGAAACAAATGCTTGCATTTGAAAGTGCTTAATTCAAATAGATATAATGAGAATTCTTTAAAAGGGTAACTGGTACACGCAGTAATTGAGATATATGAAACACGATACGATTTGTAATGTATTGAATACCAATTTACAGATTAGTTCATAATTATTAATTAAATAAATTAATTTATTCACTCAAAAATAGCCTAAGTCTTTACTACAGAGGAGGAACACTAAAGGTTAATATTAAGATACATTAAATATCTGTAGTTAAAATAAAAAAAAATATATATAATATAGAATATAATAAAATTAAAAAAAAGCCTTTTTCTTTTAAAAGAAACAATAATAATAAAAATAAGTTTTTCTACCATGACATTTTTTGCTTTATTTTATCTTTTAATTAATTATACAGGGTGTCCCAGGAGGAAAGGTCAATATTCCAGGAGGTGAAAGGATAGGTAATTTTAAGCAAAAAAGTTCATATAAACATGTGTCCTATCCCGAATGGTTTCCGAGATGGAGGCATTTGAATATTTATTTTTCAAGTGACAAATTTGGAACAGTTTATAATAAATTTTCAAAAATGCCACCAACTTCAATGCACTTTTCTACTCTCATGAGAACATGGCATGTTGCTTGTCTAAGTGTATCTTCATGTTCCTTTATATGGGCAACAGCATCCATTATGCGAGCTAGCAGATCATCTCTTGTATCCACCTTTCTTCTTGTACACTTCACTCTTCATCCAACCCCATAAACAAAAAAAAAGGTGTGAAAAGGAAGCGTCCTGGTGAAGACATTACAGATTCAGAGAGAAAAAGAAAAGCAATATGGATAGACAGAGGTGGACTGGGTCAAAAATTCTTACCGGGGAAAATTTGTAGCAACCTCATTATAGTGTTTATGGCCAAAATCACACCTGCCTCCATCGTCTTCTGGCCTCCAACCCACCGGGGTTTACTACCCCGGTAAGGCTTATGGAGCAAAATGAAAGAACATGTGATATTGCACATGCTACAGGCCTAAATGAAACAACGCTGAGAATTAGAGAGAATGTAGAGAAAATAAAAACACTTTCATAGCAGGAACAACTCAAAGTGTAATTAAACCCATTAGCTCAAGACACAAAGAATTGGAAGAGATGGAACAGCTGTCATCTGTTTGGACAGAAAAATCAAACACAGAACAAGTTTGCTTACACTAGAAGCAAAAGCATTAGCAATATTTTATTATGTAATAAAATACGTAAGTATTATGTTATGTTATTTATTGTGTTTGATAATGTTTTGGTTACAAATGTGTGTGTGTTCAATCTTGGGTGGTCGGCACTTAACCCTATTTTTCCCATAGGGTCTGTTATTTATATTGAACGATTTTGCATTGCACGAGGGTTTCTAGGAACACAACTATCATGCTATACGAGGACTGACTGTACATTAAAGTAGCTCTATCTCAGAAACCATTTGGGATAGGGCACATTTTTATATGAACTTTTTTGCTTAAAATGATCTATCCTTTCACTTCCTGGAATATTGACCTTTCCTCCTGGGACACCCTGTATATTTTTAATTTACAATTTTCTTTATTACTAATAAATACATAGTCATTTATATAAAGAATTGATGTAAAAAGAAGGATAAAAAATAAATTATTAAAAGTTACTTTTTTTGCTTTTGAAGATAAAATTTTGTTAATTCATTTTTTAATATTGAAATGTTTGGTTATAGCATCAATATTAGTTTCATTTAAGAGTCCAAATGTTCTATTGAAGTAATCAAATTTCAAATTATTTGTTCTGAATGGCTGTAATACAAACAGATCTTGCCTTCTCAATGTTCTTTGAGGGCATCCAAAATTAATCAAGCAAAGTAACTCTGGAGAATCCAACTTTCCAGTAATAAAATGCTTAAAGAACTTAACAGTCAGCAACAGCCCTTTTTTGGAAAAGTGGTAATAGATGAAAGAAAATACACCATTCATTGTAAGCTTTTACTTCAAATTCCAATCTTGACTTATATACACTTATATACTAAGAATCTAATCATGGATCTCTGAACGTGTTCCAGCTGTTTAATAAGTATTTGTCTGCTGTCATATCTGCAATGTGCATTCAAATAAACCTATCAGTTGATGATTGCAACAGCCAGCATCAGTCACCATCTGAAATAAAAAAAAAAAGTAAACTTTCTCCCAAAAATATTTTATTAATATAATATTTATTGTTAATTAAATGTTAATATCTATATCTATTTCTAATTAAAAAGGGCTCACTGGAAAAATAAACCACACACAATATAAAAGGAACTATTACACACAACGTGCTTCATAACGTTTGGGATGTACTTTCAGGAGCTGAAAACAAATAAAAATATTCATAACATGAATGTTTACAGAGCTACGGCTGCTTGAGTTTAAAAAGCAATGGAGTTTTCAACAGTGAAAAATAATAAAAAATTAATAACAAACATGTACCTAGTGCAAATAAACATTTTACTAGGTATGTATCTGCTTAATCTGATTTATTAATTTTTATGATTGACAACTTCATAGCAATTTAACAATTTTTAAAATCCAAACAAACATAGCTCCATAACCATTCAGAATACATTTTTATAATGGAGGATTAAAATGTTTGGGGACAAAACTAATATTTTGGGAAATCAATGTATACACTGTATACACTGATTCCATTTCTGCTGCAACTTCTGGAAGTATTCCTGATATGCTTCTTTTGAAATTGCTACCAGTTCATTCTGAATAATTTCCTCAGTCATTGCCAATCTGTGATTCCTCACGGGGGCTTTAAAAAGTTTAGGGACTCAATGATATTTTGGAAATTGGTGTATACAATTATTTCAATGCTCCTGCTACTTCAGGAAGTATTCCTGATAGAGTTCCTTTGGAAATGCTAATAGTTCCTGTGTTGTGTTCTGAATAATTTTCTTAGCAGTTGCCAATAACACTCTTCCAAGGGGGCTTTAAATTTAGGAAACAAAACCTGTGGAGCTAAAAACTGTATGTAGGGCAGACCGGGGAACATAGTGGAGCGCTCCGCAAGAAATTCTTGAATGGGAAGTGCCAAGTGAGTAGGGAGAGGTTTTGTCATGATGCCAGTCCCAATTCATTGAAGCCCACATTACTGGAAGTTTTCTCTGAATAGCACAGTGCAATGGCTACAGATGTCTTGCAGTATTCCTAATCCACTGTTTGACAACATGCGACAAATTCACGAGCAATCCTTGAGTTAAAAAATAAGATAAGCACGATCTCTGCATTTGTTTGAAACCATCCTGCTTTTGAGTCTTGGAAAAGACTGGGCCTTTGTTTCCAGGTCAGAGCAATGCAATTTATTTGCCAGATACCCATGATTTATCATCAATAATGATGGAACAAACAAAGCATGGGTTAGCAGCATGTCGATGAAAATCCTGACATGTGAGAACTTTGATCATCAGTGAGGATGCAAACATGATTTATGCATTACTATGTCCAGATGAATGGCTTAATGTATTGCAACAAAGTTGCAATTCATTGTGATGCAGCAACGAGTTGGGCAGTAAATTCACACAGCCTTTATTTTTTATTATACAGAAAATTCAATTGTCCATAAATTAATCTGATTTCAAAACAATATTGCTTTCATATATCCACCTCTTCAGCTCTTCTTTATTGCAATAATTAGAATTATTGGTTTAAATAAACAAGAGTGTAACTGAGACAGCCTACTACTTAGAATAGACTTATTGAAGTATATTCCTTTTTTAATTCTATCCCATTAGTAAAAATATAATAAAAAAATAATGCATTTTCCTTTTCATCTCATCAACACAGGTGGTCTAACGTGTTTTCAAAAAAGAATGCATATGTAATACTAAGGTTTGTCTAGTCTTTTGAAAAAAAAAATTAATAGACTATTCTACAATAAAGTCTCTCTCCCTTTTATTAAATTATATGCTATAAGTTAATCAATATATTCAAATTTTAGTGTAGGGTGAACGAACTTAGAGAATTAATTTATGTTTCTTTAAAATTTTGTATTTGCAACTAAAAAGCAATTTCTAACAATCTTTTGTTCAGTCAAAGAATACTGACAAAAGTTAATTTTTTTAAAGAGGGCAGCACCTTTCACTTCCCACTTTTTGTAATTAATTTGTTTACACCTAAGAAGTTCCTTTTGGTCCTTTCCACTTCAGTTACCCGTGACTGGTTTCCATATGAGATAACTGCTTGCACTGCATTAATTTATACAGGGTGATTCAGGAGGAATAGTACATATTTTGGGAGGTTATAGTATCGACTATTCTGAGTGAAAAAGTTCATATAAATATCTGTCCAATTCTCAACGGATATGGAGATACATACTGTGCACACCAATTTCAAACAGCTGTTTGAAATTGATGCGCACAGCTTCATGAATCAGATGTGACCAAAAAGCAGTTATAACCTGACGCTGTTTGATGTTAGGATTGTTGTTAAGAATGTTACACAGCTGAATATGTCAATATGGTGTTTGTCTATGGTTTTTGTGGTGGAAGTGCTATTGCTGCGTGTACAGAATATCGTTAATGGTTCCTAACAGCAGGATACCGGATTCAAGAGCATTTACACCAAACTGCACGAGACTGATACAGTTCCCAGAGCTCTTATTTCTTCTGATCATACAAATGAACAAAATGTGGATGAAATAGAACACATTCTTCAGTCGGTAGAACGTAGTCCTACTATTAGCACACGAAGAATTTCTATGCATATCGGTGTTCCACAGACAAGAGTATGGTGAACATTATGTGAGCACAGCTTATATCCATTTCACATACAGTGGGTGCAACACCTTCAACCAGGAGGTGACATCTAGTGATTGGAATTTTGTTCAGGGGTAAATGCTAATTGCCGATTAATTCCATTAATACTGTTCAGTGATGAAGTTACTTTCACCTGTGACAGTATCAACAACACCCGTAACTCTCACGGGTAGTCGGACGAAAATCCACATGCCACCATAGAAACAAATTTTCAACATCACTTCTCTGTAAACGTGTGGTGCGGCATCATCAACAATCAGTTGATTGGGCCTGCTGTGTTACAAAATCGTTTTACAGGGCCCATTTACCTAGAATTTCTGCAAAATGAACTTCCACTAGTATTGGAGGATGTTCCCTTGGCTACAAGGATTGGTATGTACTTTCAGCATGATGGAGCTCCTGCACATTATACCTGTCTGGTGATACAATATCAAAACCAAAGTTTCCCTGAATGATGGATCTGCGCGGTGGTCCCGTTCATTGGCCACCAAGGTCTCCAGACCTCACTCCGTTAGATTTCTGTTTGTGGGGATGGGTGAAAAGCACAGTATACAAAGGAAAGGTGAATACAAGATTTTTGACATTGCTGCTCTCATAAAGGAATGCCAAGACGACCAACACGTCATATTGCCACAAGAGTTGCAAAGTGCATTGAGGTTGGCAGTGGGATTTTCAAACATTTATTGTGAATTGTAAAAAATTTGTGAATTATTTATGTTTTGTATCATTCAAAAAGTCAATAAATACAAACATTCTTTAATTAATCCCTCTCATATGGTGTGATTTTTTTTTTTTTTTTTGGCTGATGCTGCATAAGCTCTTACACATGCTTTCTTGCATCACATGCCACTACTACTACTATATTATTATTATTATTATTATTATTATTATTAATAGCCATATGGTGCAAGGAAGCCTGAGGCTTATGCTGCACCAGCCAAAAAAAATTTCTGAGTTACCCTGTGTGTGTCTCATAATAGTTTTGTGTGCTTGTTTCAAGCAGCTATATCTCCTTTTCCAATCCATTGAGAATTGGACACATGCTTATATGAACTTTTTTACTCAGAATAATCGATACTATAACCTCCCAAAATATTTACTACTCCTCCTGAATTACTTCTGTATAATGCATAACAGTTTGCACTTTGCCATTAGTGTAGTCAACAATCAAAATGTAATTACACACCTGTAAAACCTACTTGTTTACTTTCAATGATGTTGGGAAGTACCTTAATTAGTAGTACCAATGTGTACATATTATCACTTTTTTGGGCCACATTTTGCCCCAAGGAAAAAATACTCCAGTCTTATTCCACCTATCCTTTCTTTTTTACAAAATGCATTTCGCGTAATGAATAAGTATCATATAATAATTTTTACAATGTAAATGTGCAATGTAGTAAATTGAAAACAAAAACATATACCCAAGGTACATGGATGAACATGAGTTAAATGCATAATTAGGCCTCCAAATATGAATTATTAGAAGTGGCGCGTTAAATTTAGTTTACTCAGTTATTTAAAATTCAAAAAATTAAGTCAATGCGGCCCACTGTGCTGCTAATTAACTTTGAGCAGCCGCATGGCAATAACTGTCGAAGTCGGCAAACCATCCAAATTGTGTAACGTTCGCTCCAGCATACTTTGAAATTTGAAGTCAGACCTTCGAATTTTGAAGGTAGGACAGCAGCACTGAGCTTTAGATTTGAAAAGTTAGTTATGTTACCTTTAGATTTCTTTGTGGGTAAGTAATGCATCATCTTAATCAAATACATTATTACCTCGTGAGATAATAAAATAAATTATATCTTGATGACTTGTTTAAGTTCCAACAAACAAATTTAATCTTTTCATTAGCTCGTTGACGCGAACACGTAAATTGAAAACCAACATCAATGCCGTGTAGAGGTACGTTCATCCCAATGGGCAAACTCTATCGGACATTTCCTGAACTACAATGTTCAATGTTTTTGGTAATTTATCTATCTGATGGCTTAAAAATATTTCCAACTTTGTATGGTTAGCGTTGAGAAGGCGGTTATCTGAATTAACGTAGTACTTTGCTATTACGAAATTTTCAAGTGGACTGTTTTATGTGTCATATACGCTTTTTATTCCTTGTATAGCTCGTGTACCACACTTATAGTACTCGTTATTTATGTTGTTTGCTATATGATTCCTTAATTTGACATCTTGTATGAAATCATGACGTCATGATTTGTTAGAAACAGTCTTGTAACGTAACATTATCGCATGGAAGAGAAAAATGACGTGGCGTTTGTTTTATGCCCTGGGAAGAATATTTATTGTTTAAAGGTACAGAATATTTTGGAAATTTAGCGAAAATATTTTAATTGTGATTGCTAACCACTATATATTGCACTTCCTATACTGATTAAATTGTATGTATTATATGGTTGCATGATTTTAGTCACGTGATTTATTTATCCTCATATATATGTATATATATATAATATTTATTTAAAATCTGAATCTTGGGAGAAAATCCAACATGGGGTGCGTGGGGGGGGGTACTTACCTCTTGCTCAAATGAAAATCTTAACACCTATCATATTATTGCACAAGCATTATCATAGGCATTTAATGCAAGAAAGCAAGATTATACAGCATCAGCCAAAAAAAAAGGAAAAAACAAACCCTTGGAACTTTTCTGTTAGAACAAGAGAAAAGTGATTATATAGATGGAATGAGTATAAACATCTGAAATTCAAAAGTTGCATATAAACTGTGAATTATAAAGCAGTGAGATCTTTCTTTATATATTCCTTTATATATTAATTAGAAGGGTGTACCTAAAAGAGAGAAATTGGGACATTGTTGAGCATCAAGATTCTAACAGAAAAGTTAACAAGGGAAAGAAAAAAGACAGTATTATGCAGTTGTAATGCTTACAGAAATGTGGATTGGTGTGTATATATATATATATATTTAATGCAGCAGTTGCAAAAGAAGAGTAATCTTTTGTCTGGTGTTGTGGTGGATAGTTTGAATAAATTTAAGGAAGGAATGGGCTAATGCTGTATAATCTTTGCTTCCTTGTATCATGTTCATAATACTAATAATTTTTAATCACACCTCATAAACCTTGCCAAGTGGAAGTACTGAAGGAGGAGGAGGTTGTTGAGGTTTAGGAGCATTAGCAACTAAGGCCATATTGCTCCGGGGATATGTGGTGGTCATTTCCTGACCTTCGTGAATCCTCCGTATTTGGTGGTCACAGGCTCGAACCCCAGTCTGATCAAGAAGCATGTGTGCACTGCTGCTCCTGCCCACCTGGCTACGGAGGCGCCTGGAGGAGGAGATATATCCAGTCTCATCTTTCTTATAATTTGTTAACCTTGTCTGTATTGCTGGTATTAGTCTTTGACTATAAAATCTGTATTCCTCACAGAGAGAGAGAGAGATGATATTGTCTACCCTCTGATATGGAAGGATTTTAGCCCATCTTGCAAAAACACAATAATTGAGAATTATGGCAGCTCCATGCCCTTGACCCTAGAACAATTTTAGAAAATATTATTTTCTAAAAAGTGTTCAAAAATTTTCTGAAAATCATTGTTGTTTTTTAAGAATTAAGTTAAGAGAAGTACTTTACCATGTAGAAAGAAAGCTTACTCTTGTAGTATGTTACAAATAGAAAAATTAGGTTAAACTCCATTATTTGGTTATCACTGGTCTCTGTGCAGTGGGCCTAGTCGCAGAATGGATCGATTTCTGTGTTTGGGTGATTATTGTGAAGAAGTTTTTTTTCTGATTGTTTTGTGTCATCAAGGATGTGGGTGCTTAGGTTATGTAGGGTGTTTGTCCTCCCGTCTTGCTGTTTTAAAATTGGAAAATGAGTTACCAATTTAAAAACAGCGTCAAGTGGGGGAATAAACACTATGCATCAACCTAGGAGGACAGTGCATGGAGAAAGCAGTGAGTTGCACCTGCCAATCACTGCTTTGTTCCTGTCCATTTGTCGAAATATGGACTAGTACCCAAGATCTGGGGTTTTATTGAAAACTTATATATACTGTATATATTCTTAGAGAATTTTCCAGAGAATTGAGAAACATCACAAATAGAATTTTGAAAATTGTAAAAATTTTTCTGTCTATAATATACCAATAAACTGAGCTTTGATTTTCTTCTTTCAATTTGGTCAGATGTTTTCTTTAATTTAATTATTAGACAAATACCACATAATGTTCTTTTTGAATTTACATTAAATATTTTTATGACGAAATAGGATTGATTTCTCTTGTGAAGTTGTCATTACTGCACTACAATTAAGTTTCACTTAATGTAAGAGTGTAATGCACTTTTTTTTAATGCAAAGTCCCCCCCCCTAACTGTTTTTGTGGTTATTTCTACCTCTTATTGGTAGAAATAACCACTACTTAGCCCAACAATGTAGTAATGATTTTTTCAGTTCCCTCTCGCTGGTAATTAAAAAAAAAAAAGAAAGAAACGTTATGATTATGATAATACATTTTATCAATGGAGATAATGTAAAAATTTATTAATTACTGATAACTTTCATAAAATATCAGTAATTTAGTTAAAATTAGTTATTAAAATCACTTTTAAAATAAAGATATTAAGATAAAAATATTTCTGTATGATTTTAAATTTCAGATGCAAAATGAGCTGGTTTGACACAGGTGGGTTTGCCAGCCTTGCCAAGTCAGCTTTAAATAGTGCACAAAGAACCATTGACAAAGCCCTTGACATACGAGAGGATGGATCAGTGGGAATTGTAAAATCTAGTCAAAAAGGTAATTTTAAAAGCAATGTTCTTCCCATGACTTGAATTATTCTGATGTTTCCAAACATGTAATAGCACTTGTGTATGAAACATGAACAACGACTTTAAACAATGTTAACAGATTTTGTAAATTTTATTTTTATTTTTTGGCATTTAGTCATTCTCAGTTTACTTTTAAAGGATACTAAATGTAATATTTACTTTGAAATGTATATTTTTGTATTTTTACCGTAGAAATTGTGAATGGAAAATCAGAATAGAGGCCTTAAAAGCTTATGAAAATTAGATTAGTACTGGCATATGATGCAAAAAAACGAGTGTGTGGAGCATAAAAAAAAAAATAAAAAATGAAAACAAAATCTTCCCATATCACCTAATATCCCCTCCAATAATTTATGTAGTTCTTCCTTGAATTTATTCAAACTATCCATGTCCACAACACAACAGATGGATGTTTATTCCAACAATCAACCACTTGCTAGCTGAAGGCAAACCTTTACACATATCTCCTTCGACAGATGTGTAAAGGCCTCAAATTGAATCCCCCCCCTCCATTGTGTAGTCTGAGCACGGGGAAGAGTGCCATCAGCATTGAACTTGTTCAGTCCATTCAAAACCTTAAACACCTGAATCTGATCACCTCACAGCCTTGTAAGACAAGGCATTCGGATTTACTGGCGCACTTTATTTCTCTGTATAAGAGCATACTCATCATTCATTAGGCCTATCACATACTGAATACTCTCATTTTCCCAGTACTTGTGTCACACCAAACTTTCTCAACATTGTACTGGCCACCCATGTCGTATTAGATGAATTGTCTTAGATTTAATGTTTCTTAACTAAGAGCATAACCCCCACTCCTGTCCCATCTGCCTTTTATGTAAACATTGTACTCCCCAAGTCATCAAATGTTTGCAGTTGATGACTTGATCAGTACTTCAAATTCATCAAATTTATTTACAGTACTCCTAATATTAGTGTACATGCACTTGTTCTTACTCTTAGTTACACTAACACAGCCCATGTATTTGTTCATTGATGACCCACAGCAAGGCTTGAAATACCTGAAATACTGCTTTCCAGGCTGCTGTATGTTCCAGTAGAAGTAGTGCAAGAATCACTTTCACCTCTGCTGCTGCTGCTCTAGTTAATCTATTAGTGTGTCTACTCTCCCCCCCCAAGCTATCAGTTTTCCAACCTGCCTAACACTTTCTCATTAGCACAGCAAATATTCGTGCACATCTTCTATTTAAGTACATCCCATCCCTGTAAAATTGTCTCCTTTTAACAAGCATAGACCACGATCAGAAAAATTACATTTGTATATACCTTGAACCTTGCATAGTCTCTCCAGGGCCAAATTGATTGAAAAGGTCCTCATCACGTACCCACTCCTATCATGTCTGGCAGAATTGCAGACATTTTCAAATTTAATCTTAACTTTCCATTTTTCTTCTACGTTGCCCTGTTGTTAAGAAAGTCTTTGGATCTCCTAATAGGTAGAACAGGACCATTAGGAAGTGTGGGTGATTAATTTTTTTCTAGTTTTCTCCATGGGATAGGTGTACTTGTTGGTCTGTACTTGTATTTTGTCAAATCCATTGTATGTGGACTTGTCAAAGTTTTAACTATTCAGAAAGTCAATAGTGATTTAACAAAGTTTTTGGCATGATAGTAACTAAAATTTGCTGATCCTTGATAAAAGCTCATTGATCCTTTCTGTAAAGCATATGTAATTTTCCTGTTGTTTCTATCTCTGGAACGTTACTGATGAGTGCAGGATAGCTAGTTTGGTAATGAATAACTAAGTAATCAATCCATATATTTAAATAGCCTGTTTCATAAGCATCCCTTCTTGGAACTATTATATATTGATATTATTAATTACAGTTTCAAAGAGTAACTTGTGATAAATTAATGGGGATAAATATCAGTAAAACACTATACAATAAAACTTTGTTTTAATGGCCCTGTATTGGGGTATGTCCTCTCTGCTAACGCTGATTGTCTATATATATATATATATATATATATATATTTATATATATTTTTTTTTCCATGCATTTATTTATCACAAAGCACTGTAAAGCACATTTTGCAGTATTACCACACTTTTAATTAATTTTTTTATTTACATATTATTTCACAGTATACAGTAATGTGAAATAAATATCATTAAAAGTGTAGTAACATTATATTGTGTGGAGCAGAAGAGTTTTGGTATTCATTTTAAATGGTTACCTATTTTTTTCATCTCTTTTACCATTGGATCATCTAGACAAGACTTCAGTTATAGCTCGGACACAGCATGGGTTTGTTAAGGGGAAGTCTTGTCTGACTAATTTGATTGGATACTATGATGTAGTCACAAAGGAACTGGATGCAGGGAATAACTTTGATATCATATATTTGGATCTTAGAAAAGCCTTTGATACTGTTGCACATGGAAGACGGCTGCACAAATTGGAGCAGTGTGGCATTGGAGGCAAATTGCTGCTATGGATAAAGGGATGTTGAGTGGGAGAAGACAGAGAGTGGTAATCAATGAACACTGCTCTTTGTGGACTAATGTTATTAGTGGAGTCCCTCAGGGTTCAGTGTTGGGTCCATTGACAGTACACTGTGCAACAGGATCTAGAAAAGTTGAGCAGATGGGCTGAGAGGTGGCAAATGAAGTTTAACATTGACAAATGTAAGTTACTGACATATGGGAAGCAGTAATCCAAGAGTAACGTATCAACTCTGTGGTACGACACTGACAGTGGTAGAGAATGAAAAGGACCTGGGGGTAGTTGTGCAGGCGGATATGAAGTTTTCTGAGCAGTGCAGACGGTCTGCGAGAGTAGCTCATGGTTGTCTTGTCAATGATATACAGGAATTTTTCTGGTGCCTCCATAGCCAGGTGGCAGGGAGCAGCAGTGCGCAGCACACGCTTCTTGATTAGACTGGGGGTCGAGTCCTTGACCACCAAATACGGAGGATGCGGAAAGGTCAGGGAATAACCACCGCATATCCCCGGAGCAATATGGCCTTAGTTACTAAGCTCCTAAAAACTAAATAACAAACAACAACAAACAGGAATTTTTCTAGCAGGGATAAGGAGGTGATTATTCCCTTGTATTAGGCAATGGTCAGGCCACACCTTGAGTACTGTATACAGGTCTGGAGGCCTCATTTTAAGAAGGATGTAGAGCTGTTGGAACAAGTACAGAGAAGGGCAACAAGATTAGTGAATGGAATAAAGGGTTGCTCTTACGAAAAAAGGCTTGAGTTTTGTAAATTAGTGTCTGGAGACTAGGCACCTGCGAGGTGATCTGATTGAGGTGTATAAAGTCTGAATGGTGTTGAGCATGCTCAATGCGATGGGATTCTTCCTCTTGCTCAGAATAATTGCCTGAGAGGACATAAATTCAAATTGAGGAAAGACAGATGTAGGATAGGTGTGCGGAAGTTTGCCTTTAGCCAGCGCGGGTGGTGATTGGTGGAACAAACTTCCATCTGTCGTTGTAGAAGTCGATAGCTTAAATAGATTCAAGGCAGAACTTGACAAACATTTGGAGCTAGTGGATGGGTGAAATAAGTTTTTTTTTTTTTTTTTTTTTGACTGATGCTATATAAGCTTGCTTTCTTGCATCATGTGCCTTTGCTAATGCTAATTGTACTTTTTTATGGTTAATTTTCATTGCAGCCAGTGGTATGGTAATCTGAACAGAAGTTTCAGAGTTCTAATTTAAACTGTAACATACTAGTAATTTGTTAATAAATGATAGATTCTACCTTTTGTTATAGCAATCCTAGATTAAGCACATTCAATAAATAAAAGTACATGAAACAGATTAGCATTAGTAGAGCCATATGATCCAAGAAGCAAGCTTATACGGCATCAACCAAAAAAAAAAACCCCTTCCCATTTCACCATCCATTCGCTCCAAAATGTTTGTTTAGTTCAGCCTTGAATTTATTTAAGCTGTCAACTTTTACAATGACAGATGGAAGTTTGCCAGCAATCAACCATCCACTGGCTAAAGGCAGATTTCTGCACATCTATTCTACAACTATCTTTCCTCAATTTGAATTTGTCTCCTTAGACCCATTAATCTGGTCAAGAGGAAGAATCCCATCAGCATTGAGCATGCTCAAACCATCCAAGGCCTTATATGCCTCAATCAGATCACCTCGCAGGTGCCTTGTCTCCAGACACTGTAATTTGCAAAACTTAAGCTTTCTTTGTAAGAGCAACCCTTTGTTCCATTCACTAATCTTGTTGCCCTTCTCTGTACTTGTTTCAGCAGCTCTACATCCTTCCTAAAATGAGGCCTCCAGACCTGGATACAGTACCCAAGGTGTGGCCTGACCATTGTCTTATACAAGGGGATAATCACCTCCTTATCCCTGCTAGAAAAATTAAATTCCTGTATATCATTGACAAGACATCATGAGCTACTCTTGCAGACCACCCGCACTGCTCAGAAAACTTCATATCTGAGTTAATATTACAATAGGGTTTGTATTTGGCAAGGTATGATTCTGCCACCTCAGTACTAAGATATTCTAATATTCTGCTCTAATTGCAGTGGCAGAATATTGGAATTCATGGTAATAGTTCTTTCTTGCATTATATACTGTATTATTTATAGACTTGTTTTTGTTTTTATAGTAAAGTTGCAAGCTGTTTTATTCATGACGTATAGGAATTTTGCTGGCAGGAACAAAGAGGTAATTGTTCCATTATTGCAGCATTGGTTAAGTTAACAGAGCAAGAAGGTTAGATGTTATTTTTATAAAGAAGTAAGGCCTCCGTAGCCGAGTGGGCAGGAGCGGGAGTGCAGTAGCACACGCTCTTTGAGTAGACCGGGGTTCAAGCCCCTGACTGCTGAATATGGTTGATCTGCCAACCCGCACTGGACCAGCGTGGCAGATTATGGTCCATTTCCCTCAGCATGAATTGTTGAGGAGGCTTCCATCCTGCAGTGGGTTGATAATGGCTGCACTTTACTTTTTTTTTTTTTATTTCGAGAGAGAGAGAGAGAGAGAAATCAGTTTTATGGATTGCAGTCTTGAGACTTTAGATGTCTGTGTGGATACTTGAATGAGGTAGAACTTATATAAATTTAAGAAAGGATGGAACAGATACCTGAACAAAACTGAATGACAGTTTTTTAAGTTTAATTTCATTTAATTAATTTGGTTTTTAAGGCTGATGTTAATTAAGCCTTGCTTGCATCGGTTTGCCTTTTATTGATACAAACACATCAGTCTGTTATTTTCCACTTTAAACGTACCTTAACATTGCATTTCACTTTCTAAAGATAGACTTTTCTTTGGCAGTTTTGTCACATTAGTTCCACTTGCATTTCAGCTATGTTGTGGTTGAAGTTGGAGTGATGATATAGATATTGGCTTTAAATTTAGTTTTAATTTTTTAAATTAATTTTTGTAATGACAAAACTTTAAGGCCCATGTCAACACTATACTTTACCAACTTTTTGAATTAGTTTATCTCAAGTAGAGGCAGTAGGCTTTTTACACCAAAAATTTTAGTTGTTCACTTTGTAGGTGTGTTATGTCAGCTGTGTCATAACACATCTACACATGATGGGCAGGTAAGAAGTTTGTGACGCTGTCAACAGCTTTTTAGCTGAATAAATATGCTTGGTGTTTACAGATATCTCTGGTATGAATACCTGAAATACCTACTGTTCATTACTACTAAGCTGAACTTAGATTTGTTTTGTAAAATGTTGGTAATTGCTTTTAGCAGTAAACATTGAGATAAAAATTAGAAAACTAATTCACTGTATGAACAGCCTTTTAAATTTGTTTTGTTTTCAGAGGATGATACTTTCTTCTCTGCCTTTGGATTGGGTGCAGCTAAGGATATTTCATCACCTCAGAAGAAATCAACACCTGTTCCTGGTACTTCAATCAGTAGTGAAAACAAATTATCTGGAAACATTGCTTCTAGAGATAATTCAGGTTTCTGGGGAGACACCTGGGGTTCATTCTTTGAAATTGGAACTAAAACTTCTCCAAAGTCGGAAAAGAAAGATTTTGTGGAGCCACTGAAAGATCCTGTTAAAGATGAAGACACAGTAGTTACTTCTGCATCTTCTGCTATGGCTGTTCTTTCACAGCCTCAGCGAGCAGGGCTTTTTCCTGGTGAGTCTGAAAATGCAGACAGTAATTTAGCATCAGCTGAGAGAACTGATAGTCCAATTACCCAAGAAATAAAAGCTCAGTTAACTGTAATGTCTTCACCAGAAATTGAAAACTTAAATACCAAGATAATCCATTGTGATACTGTACCTTCCACAGAAGGATCCATAAGTACATCACAAGTGAAACCATCATCAGAAGTATTTGTTGAGAATTTGACTAGCAAAGATGGTGAAAATAAATTGTGTACAGTTAATTTAGAGGAAAATGAACCAAGCATAGATGAATTGAAAGAGAGAACTTATTCAGATATTATGGAAGAAAAATCATCTTCAGCAACTATGCAGCATTTGTCAACTTGCAGTACATCCACATTTTTAGATCATTCAGAAAAATCAAAAGATAATCTTGAGCTTTTAAATAGTTGTACATTAGTGCATCATGAAAATATAAATTCCAAGTCAAATCTCCATTCATTACAGAAAGAAGCATCAATCCGAAATCAGAATGTGCCTGTTACTACCCAGCCTCAGCAGATATGTGAAAATATCAGTGGAGATTTTTGTGTCATTAATAATGATAGGGATTGTAACAGTGAATTTGAAAAATCTTCTTTAGCAGAACCACTTTGCACATTAGCAGATCTGCCAAAAAGCCCACCTGAATCACTTGAAATCTCTCATTTTCAGCAGAATATCAGTGGAAATTTTAAAGGTTGGGAATGGGATTCTGTTCATCAGGAGTTGGGTAGTGATAATTCAATAAAAACAGATAAAATTAGTGACCAGTATAGTAGTGGTTTAGGAAAGCATTCAGATGATGATGAAAAGGAAAAAGAAATAATCAGTTCTCCTGATTCAATTGTTCAAATTTCAGATGACCAGAAAAGTGGACTTTCCACACCCCAGTTTGTGGAACCACCTGTAGAATTAAGAGGATTAATTAGTAGTCCTCTTGCTGATGGAAGTATGATTGATTCATTCACTGAAAATGAAAAGTGGCTTAGTGAGAGTGATAGCTCCTCAGTTTTTTGTGCTAAAGAATTATCACATGCAATTAACAGAGAAGATCCTGGACACGATGACGGCTGTGATAATAAAGATGATGAAGATGATACAGAAACACCAGAAGTACGGGAATGCGAAGTCAAATCTTCTGATAGTGGTGGCTCTCAGGGTACAAGTTCCTCAAGTTCTTTTGTAAAATGCTCTGTTGAGGAAGTAGATAGCAGCTACTCACACAGGGGACAGTCACCTATATCAGTAACGGCTTCTGAACGATCAGATGCTACAAAATTTGAATCAGAACAGAATAGTGGACATACATCTGGAGATGAAAATGAAACAGCAACATCATCAGATATTGAGATAATTTCTACACCAAATGGAGAAAATGGGGACCGCCACATTACTTCTCCTCTTAAACATCTTTGGATACCTAGACCACATAGGCTAAGAAGATCGGAAAGCCCTGCATCTGATAGTAGCAAGGAAAATATTATGCCAGTAGTCAGGGAAGTGGAAGAAGATTCTGGTGACCATTTTCTTAAAGGGATGCATGGAAGATATGCAAGACCATCTGGTATGTATATTTAAAAGGAACTTATTATTATATAGTTATGGTTACTCAGTATCAGTTAATTTAGATTTGTCCTTATTAATACTTTCTATCATATTTTCCCAAATATGAAGTATAGCAAAACATTTAGCATATTTAAACAATAAGAGTACATCATTCAGGTTAAATAAAAATCTTTAAAAAATTGTAATACTTAATTAGACTTTAATTAGGTTAAATTGTTATTATTTTTGTTTTCCAGTTTCAATGATAATTATGACATTCTTTTTGTAATATCACCAGTTACCAGCCTTTTAAAATTTATTATTTAGAAACCCATTTGCAAAAAATGGGTAAGGTGTTGAGTTGGCACTGGCATGAAAAAGATTACTTTCCCATTCAGATTTTTTTATAGCCTTTTCTTATAAAAACTAGAAGGAAACCTCGCTCAGAAGTGAAGTGTCTGTATGAAGTATAATGTCAAAAATGCCAAGAATTTATTAAATACTTTCTCATCAGTATTTATTAAATTTGCTGTCTGTATCTCTGTCCATCTGTATACAGGTATACACTATTGTTTATGCTTGTATACAGATGGGACATCAATTCAGCAAGGACAGTGGTGTATGCAAATGTCTGTATACACCACTGTCCTTGCTGAATTAATTTTGACAAAATTTGGTATTGGAAACCTTTAATAAAATTAGTCAAATTCTGATTTGATTCACATTGGTCAGTTTGGATTGGTCACATGGATTAGGCAGCAAACTCAAGTAAAGGACATTCTTATCAAAACTAAAGAACTAAAATGGTCTTGGGCAGGACACATAGCTAGAAGACATGATGACAGATGGACTAAGAAAATAACAGAATGGTACCCAAGAGGAGCTAGAAGAAAACCTGGAAGACAAAGGCGGAGATGGATAGATGAAATTCATGAGTTTTTGAGTAGTAAATGGATGGCCAGTGCTCAAAACAGAAGGAACTGGAAAGTTGCTGGAGAGGCCTTCATCCTGCAGTGGATTGAAAATGGCTGATGATGATGATGATGGTCAGTTTGGACTGAAACTTTAGGATGTGCAGCATTGCTCTGACTGACCAGATTGTGATGAAAAAATTTTGTATTGGAGATATTTTTTGGGTCAGTTCACACTAATGAGATGATGCAATAAAAATTTCTTTTATTCATTTCCAGTATATTATTCACAACATGACTAACGTTTTCAAAGAGAATATTGGTTGCTCAGGTTTGTGTTGATATGTACGTGAATGGATAAATGACAGTTGCAAGATATGTCACTTGTTTCTCATTTTTATTAGTTCACATTGTTATTTATGCCTTCTGAAATGGACGATGAAAATGTTTGGGAACATAAAGAATTACATGACTTATTAAGTAGTGACAGTCATCATGAATTTGTCATAGATATTCTTAAAATTGGACAGGTGCTGTATGGTTTAATTTTAGGGATATCTGTGGCAGAAAGATTACATAAATGCAATTGACCAATTTTTGTTAAATGTTCTTTGTTAATGTAAAACAATGTAGCTTGAACAATTGTTTATGCATCTATAAATGATTTAATTACCATTAAAAAAAAAAAGCTTCACCATTCAAAACAACACAGTCTTAATGTGAAGAATTCTTTAGGTCCTGATGAAATTTTTCCATTTTTCCCTGCATTTTCCATTTTTATGCTTTCTTATGTGCATTTTTTCTCTTCTGCATAGAAATTTGCAAATGTCCAACCAGTTCCTGAAAAGAGAGGTGACAACAATCCCTTCCAATTATTGTCAAATTGTACTTAACTCAACTCTTTCCAAAATAATAGAAAAATTATTTTTCTATTATTTTGGTGTCTTCAGCAACACACACATGACAAGATTGCGTATCTTTCCTGGGGATAATATTGATTTTAAGCTTTCTTGGAATAAGCATAAAATGAATATTGCTTTCTGCACTCAAAAAAAAAAATTTTTTTTCTCCTCTTTTTGTATGTTAGTTTTCTTCTAAATAGCTACTAATTCTGTTCATACCTTGCCCTTTCAAGGAATATTATTCTCATACCTGGAGAGACACAAACTTCTTTTAAACTCCTAGGTTCTATGCAAATGAATGCATTAGATTAATTGACGATTCTTCACTTACAAACTCTCCACACTCCTTAGCCAGAGGAATTGTTTCTGCTCCATGATGAAGGTACCATGAATTAAAACCTGCAATTTTGCCCCCTTTTTTTCAAATCTGTCTGAACCATGCATCGGCTCATCAACATCCATTTACAGTGTTTAACTCCAAGAGAGGCCAATTGATCTCATTTTTTCTCTTCCTCAGATCCTCTTTCTAATTTTTGTGTCTGGTGTAACTATTTGTTTTTGTTTTTTGTATTTCCTGGAAATTACAACCAGAGATTCAAGTCTAGCATCAACAGCTGTTTTCTGCCTTCATGACTCTTTTTTTTTTTTTTTTGGTAGTTGTTGGCGCATCGGCTTCTTTGGCCATAATGCACCTCCCAAGGTTTTTGTAGTACTTTGATCTAAGCCTGAGCCGGGATTCGAACCCACAACCTTTGGGTTGCCAGGCAGGCAACCAATTATGCTAATTTCATGGATAGCTTCCCATGAAATTAGCATAATTGGTCAGTTATCTGAAAGTCAAACTATATGACTTTGTGTCTTTTTAGTTGTCATTTGCTTCTAATACTCACAGTTGAAGGCTAACATCGTGTCAAGGTATTGACATGATGACAGATATGACGACAGATAGCTGCAACAACAGATATACTACAACAACAGATAGCTGTCATCGTAGTTCTTGACAGCACACTGCTGTCATTACCTTGGCAACTTAATGGGTTCTCCTTATGTGAAACTCCATAAAATAATTTTATATTGGCTGGAGAAATCATTTAGAAATTTGAATTTCTAAGGCAATACACTGTGAGTATAATAAATAAATAATAAATATGATCTTTATTGTAAGTGTCCTAGGTACACGCAGGTACCCTACCTTTACAAACCCTTCACGGCACTAAGCCAGGGATTAACAATCGGCAGAGATATCATCTCGCCGGAAATGTAATAAATACATAATAGGACAAATAAATAACATACAGCAGATTGAATTTAGTTAAACATAAAATACAATAATGACAATAATACATCAAATTAAAATAACACATGACAGTTTTCTTGAATTCAAATTTCCTGAAATTCTTGCTAAGCCGGAGCGATCTTACATCAGTTGATGGTTGTGGAACACACATGCAGATCTAGGACGCTCAGTCTGTATTTTTTGTCATCAACGATTTTGCACAGGTCGGCGTCCAAGGACTGAGCTAGATGGAGCTTCTGATAAGGGAGGAACTGATCTTTAAAAAGTAACCTCGAAGGAAGAGCCAGAAGCTTGGGAGTGGAGTGGAGTGTTGGTTGAGGGATTCTCCAGCACATGGTGTCCCAAATGTTGGGCACTGAGATTCTTCCAGCGATCATTTCGATGATGAAGATTAGTCGTCTTTCGTTCATTAAGGCTGCGAATCAGGTTAAATTCAGTGCTTTGGCATCGGTGTTGTGTGAAGTTGTGGTGGGAGATGACACTTCCAAGTAGCCCACTTCAGGAGCCAGTATTCTGCGGCATTCAATGGTTTGATTGTTGTGTCTGCGGCCGAGCCCCACAACTCTACCCCATACAGTATACCTCCGAAGATCATCGTCCTGATATATGTTCTTATCAGATTTGTGTTATGAATATGTGTTATAAGGGAGGAACTGATCTTTAAAAAGTAACCTCGAAGGAAGAGCCAGAAGCTTGGGAGTGGAGTGGAGTGTTGGTTGAGGGATTCTCCAGCACATGGTGTCCCAAATGTTGGGCACTGAGATTCTTCCAGCGATCATTTCGATGGTGCTTTGCAATCCACCGTTTCCTGTTGAATTTAGCACAGAGTCCTTCAATGTGACAATGGAATCTTAATTTTTGATCAAAGATCACACCCAGGTCTTTCTGCTTTTCGACGCAGGAGATCAAGACTCCGTCTATCGCCGGCTGAATTATGGTTGGTGTGGGTTTCAGTTTTTGTGCAACAGTCAACTGTAGTTACCACGCTTTCACTACTTTTTTCTGCATAAATTTTTGAATTGTGGGCTTCTCCTTTTGTAAATTTTGGTAACCTTAATTTAATTTCACCATTGTGTACAGTAAGGTTACTAATTTGTAAACAAAGAATGCATTCTTCTGTAAGCATACTGTTCTGTATGATAATCAATCACTGTTTCCCCTCAATTTCGCTACTTTTTTTGACATTCGTTTCTCAGTTAGGTTGTATATATTTAGATTAGGTTAAGTTAGGTTAATAACTTTATTGAGTGCGGTTACATTACAGAAATTGATGACAGATATGACATTAAGCAGTAACAAAATAAAAATTTTATTTTATTCCAAAATAACATGCTCTGTTTTCTTGCAAGAGCTCAGACAGAACTTTTTGTGCATCAGTCAGCTAAACGGTCCTTTAGAAGTTGCAGAAAACTTTTTCGTGTCTTATGATAATAGGTCAGCTGCATCGCAATCATATTGCATTTGACCTTTCAGTAAACCTAACCTAATTAAATAAGGGTATGCTAGAAAAGTTGTTTTTGAGTGGTCTGAAGAAAAGTTGCTTTTGAGTGGTCAAACAGAACACAATATTTTGTTATTGTTTTTTACTAGGGTCAGTTTTTCCATAACATAATTACACAATAACACCATAATGGTGTTATTGTGTTGAGGTTGGGTTACATAAATTTGCAAAAGAAGAAAATGTGAAGTACCTCACATATTCATAATGTCATTCTTGGAATACAAAATAATTAGTGAAAATTAATAAGAGCTAAAAAAACATCATGGAGTTAGATTGGCAGCTAATTGACTAGTCACGCCAATTTCCAAGGAAAGGTTTCCATGGCATTAAAAAGGTTAACTCTTGCAAAAAAAAACCCTCAGCTTTGTTTTTTTATAATTAATTAAGTCATCTTTAGCAGAGAACTCTTATTAAAACATAAAGCTGTAAAAATTAAATCATATGATGTGATGAGTGTATAATGTCCAAAATTTGCATTCCCCCTTCCCTCCCTCATCATTTTCTTTATCTGATTAAAATATTTGTGTTGTATTTATTTCAGTAGTATTTATTTATAAAATAATATCTGAACTTGTTTGCAGCTTCAGAATCAAGTATTAAAGCACCACATAAAAATTTTCATAGAGACGAGCTGGAAAAGATATTTAAAGTAAGTGTTTTTTTTTTTTTTTCCAAATTTTTAAAAAGATTTCTGATATAGAATTTAAAGGTTTTTGCAAAATAAAAACACATTATATGCATTATTACATTTTATTGTGGTATTTCTGCTTCTTTGGTTCCAGGAATAATTCTGATTTGCCTTGCCAGTTACAAGATACTCGTAAAGCCAGAGACCAAGCTTTTTCTTTTTTATTTGCTTGATATAATCTATGTGTTTGTGCATTGGCATGTGTTAGTCATAATTTTGTTCTCTCTCTCTCTCTCTCTCTCTCTCTCTCTCTCTCTCTCTCTCACTCTCTCTCTCATTTATTTCTGTTTGCAGATTGTCTTGAACCATTGTGAAAATATCCTGTGTAATATTTATACTCTGGTTATTATTTTATTTTTTTAGATGAAACATTAGGGCATGAGTAACCCCTGGCATGGTGCCGTGAAGGGTATTGTATGGTCGTGGTACCTGCGTGTACCGGTGAACTGTACAATAAAGATCTTATTTATTATTGAGACAATATTATAAGTATGGAAAGTTGATGATTTACTGCAACTTTTGAGCTATATTTTTCCCCACTTTTATCCAGTATGTGTATACAAACTCTTGTAGAAGAACTGAAAAATATAAATATGAAACATCCATATCAGATATCTTTGTTAAAACTATCACTACCTAAACTATGTCATTGTTATCTTCTTACTGTGTTATTTTATCAAATTTAACATCAATCTCATATTTAGTATTAAGTTTATCCATTTATGTTTAAGCATTGTTGTTGCAGACTGTTGCTTTCGCAGGTTCACTGTTAAAACTGATATGCATGCAGCCACTAGGAGTGCATAATAAAGGAGAGAGATAAAAGGACGGTTCAGTGGGAGAAGACAGAGAGTGTTAATAAATGGGCACTGCTGTTTGTGGACTAATGTTTTTAGTACAGTCCCCCCAGGGTTTGGTGTTTGGCCCATTATTGTTTTGTATATTTATCAGTGATATTAATGTCCAATTTTGCAGATGATACAAAGGTTAGTAGGGCTGTTAATAACAGTAATTACAGTATCCTACTGCAACAGGATCTAGAAAAGTTGGACAGGTGGGCTGAAAAGTGGCAACTGAAGTTTAACATTGACAAATACAAAGTACTGCATATGGGTAGCACTAACCCCAGGGAAACGTACCAACTGTGTGGTACTACACTCAGGGTGGTAGAGAATGAAAAAGACCTGAGGGTAATTGTGCAGTCAGATGAGGTTTTCTAGGAAGTGCAGACAGGCTGCCAGAGCAGGTCATGGCATCTTGTCAATGATATACAGGGATAAGGACATGATTATCTCCTTGTATAAGGCAATGGTCAGGCCACAGCTTGATTAATGTGTAAAGGTCTGCAGGTGCCTCATTTTAGGAAAGATGTTGAGCTACTAGAACGAGTACAGAGAAGGGCAATGAGATTAGAGGCGCCTCTGTAGCCAGATGGGCAGGAGCAGCACACGCTTCTTGATTAGACCGGGGTTCGAGCCCGTGACCACCAAATACGGAGGATGCGGAAAGGTCAGGGAATAACCACCGCATATCCCCGGAGCAATATGGCCTTAGTTGCTAATGCTTCTAAAAAAAAAAAAAAAAAAAAAAAAAAAACACAAACAAAATGAAATTAGTGATTGGAACAAATGGCTGCTGTTACGAAGATAGGCTTCTTCAGCTTTCATGTTCAATTTGAACTTGGAGACCAACATTTTCCATCCAGCTCTGTCTCTTGCTTTGTGAAATAATAGGAAGATAGGCTTACGTTCTGCAAATTGCAGCATCTGGAGACTAGGCACTTGCAAGATGATCTGATTGAGGTGTATAAGGCCTTGAATGGTTTGAGCAAGTTCAATGCTGATGGGATTCTTCCTCTTGCTCAGAATGTGAACCTGAGGGGGCATAAATTTAAATTGAGGAAGGACAGTTGTAGAATAGATGTGGGAAATTTGACTTTGGCCAGTGGGTAGTTGATTGCTGAAACAGACTTCCATCTGTTGTTGTGGAAGTTGATAGCCTAAATAAATTCAAGGAAGAACTGGACAAATGTGTAGAGCAAATGGATTGGTGAAATGGAATTTTTTTTTTTTTTTGGCTGATTCTGTATAAGCTTGCTTTATTGCATCATATGCCTCTGCTAATGCTAATTTATTCAAACTACTCACTTCTACAACGCCTGACAATCACCTAACATAATAACTGTTGGCTGATGACAAACTAACTCATATCTATCCTACAACCATCCTTCCCCAGTTTGAATTTATGTCCCTTCCTGTATGTAGTCTGAATAAGGAGTCCATCAGTATTGAGCTTATTCAGTGAATTCAAAGCCTTAAAAACTTCAATCAGATCTCACAAAGACAAGGTGCCTAGTGTGCAGATGTTTCAATCTTCAAAATTGAAGCCTTTCTTATTAATCTCATTGCTCTAATCTGCACCCATTTCAACAGATTCACATTCTTCTTAAAATGAGGCTTCCAAACCAGTGTGCAGAACTTCAAGATGTGGCCATACTGTTGCCTTATAGTGTAGAGTAATTACCTCCTTATTTCTTCTGGCAAAATTCTTGTATATCATTGATAAAACCTAATGAGCTGTCCTAGCAGCCTATTTGCACTGCTTAGAGAACTTCATGTCCGGCTGCACACTTACCACCAGGTATTTTTCATTCAATACTTCTTTCATTGTGGTACCATATAGGTGATATATGCTACCCATATATGCTACCCAAAATATTATATATGGGTAGCAACATATGGGTAGCAATATATCACCAGCAATATATGCTGGTGATATATTGCTACCCATATGTAATATTTTGCATTTGTCAATGTTAAACTTCAATTGCTACTTCTCAGCCCATTTGCCTAATTTTCTAGGTCTTCTTCCAGTACATACTCTGATTACTGCCATTAACCACTGCCAACCTTTATATTATCTGCAGACTAGACAGTAAGCCTGATATTCTTCATCAATATCATTAACAAATATAGAAAACAACAGTGAGCCCAGCACTGAACCTGTGGAGACTTCATTAATAATGTTTAGCGTTAGCATTAGTAGAGGCATATGATGCAAGAAAGCAAGCTTATCCAGCATCAGCCAAAAAAAAAAAAAACTTCCACTTCACCCCTCCGTTCGATCGAAATACCTGACCAGCTATCAACTTCCACAACAACGGATAGAAGTCTGTTCCACCAACCAGCTACCCACTGGCTAATGGCAAATTTCTGCATAGCTATCCTACATCTGTTTTTCCTCAATCTGAATTTATGCCCTCTCAGGTGATTGTTCAGACCAAGAGGAAGAATTCCATCAGCATTGAGCATGCTCAAACCATTCAAGGCTTTATACACCTCTATCAGATCACCTCGCTGCTGCCTAGCCTCGAGACACTGTAATTTGCAAAACTTAAGCCTTTCTTCGTAAGAGCACCCTTTGTTCCATTCACTAATCTTGTTGCCCTTCTCTGTACTCGTTCCAGCAGCTCTACATCCTTCTTGAAATGAGGCCTCCAGGCCTGTATACAGTACTCTAGGTGTGGCCTGACCATTGCCTTATACAAGGGAATAATCACCTACTTATCCCTGCTAGAAAAATTCCTGTATATCATTGACAAGACACCATGAGCTACTCTTGCAGCCCGTCTGCACTGCTCAGAGAACTTCATATCTGCCTGCACAATTACCCCCAGGACCTTTTCATTCTCTACAACTGTCAGTGTAGTACCACAGAGTTGATACGGTGCTCTGAGGTTGCTGTTTCCCATATGTAGTACTTTACATTTGTCAATGTTAAACTTCATTTGCCACCTCTCAGCCCATCTGCTCAACCTTTCCAGATCCTGCTGCAGCAGCATAGCATCAGTAGTGTCCTTAACAACCCTGCCAACCTTTGTATCATCTGCAAACTTGGACATTAAGCTTGATATAACATCATCAATGTTATTTATAAATACAGAAAACAATAATGGACCCAACACTGAACCCTGAGGGACTCCACTAATAACATTAGTCCACGATGAACAGTGTCCATTGATTACCACTCTCTGTCTTCTCCCCCTCAACCACCCCTTTATCCATAGCAGCAATTTGCCTCCAGTGCTACCTGCTCCAATTTGTGCAGCAGTCTTCCATGTGCAACAGTATCAAAAGCATTTCTAAGATCCAAGTATATAATATCAAAGTTATTCCCTGCATCCAATTCTTTTGTGATGGCATCATAGTATCCAATCAAATTGGTCAGGCAAGACTTCCCCTTAACAAAATCATGCTGTGTCCGAGCTATAACTGAAGTCTTGTCTAGATGATCCTGCAGTGCTTCTTTAACCAGTGCCTCCATTAATTTTCCTGGAACAGAAGGAAGTTAAACTCACAGGTCTATAATTACTTGTGTCAGCCTTTGGTCCTCCTTTGTGAATTGGGGTCACATTTGCACATCTCCAGTCTATGGGTAACTCCCCTGAGTCCAAGGAAGTTCTCATAATTATGGCTAAGGGTTTGCTTACTTCCTTTGCTGCCTCCTTTAATATAACTGGATAGATCCCATCCACCCCAGGTGCCTTTCTTGTGTTTATCTTCAACAATTTCTCCTCCACTTTACTCTCAGTTATTACAAGATTATCTCACTTACTGCCAGAGTTGAATACACCTCTGGCATTCCCCTAGCTGAATAACTTCTCATGTGTGAATGTCGATGCAAAATATTCATTTAGTTTGATTAGCTACCTGAGCAGGATCATCAACAGTTGAACCGTCAATATCAGGTGGATCAATCTGATTCATCCCCTTCCTTCTAAAGTTTACATAAGAAAAGAACTCTTTTCTGTTTTTCTTTGCATCCCTTGCCAAAGATTTCTTTAATCTGCCTTCGGCTGCTTAACCTCCTTTGTAATTTGATTAAAGATCAACTTATATCTATCATAGACTTCTGTGTCACATGTTAATTTATATGTATCCCATGCATTTTTCTTCTCTGCCATATGTCTCATTAGTTCATCTGACATCCATTTAGGCCTAAACCTTGAACAATATTTCTTAGTTGGTATGTAAAGCCTAGTAGCTTCCAAGATAATTCTTTGAATGCTTCCTATTTTGAATTTGCTGTTGGTAACACATCAGTTGGTCCCACTGTATAGAATTTAAATGCTGTCTGAGACCATCGTAGTCGCCTTTATGAAAGCAATAACCCTTCCCTTTACCCCTGATGGTAGTTACCTCTTTGAGTTAATCCCACTTCAGCACACTGTGATCACTGCCACCTAGTGGTTCCTTTATCTGCAGATTCTTAATGCATGAAGAATCAGTACTGATAATCAGATCAAGAGTATTACTCCCTCTAGTTGCCTCCCGAACATGCTGATGTAGAAAACAGTCATCCAATAAATCCACAAAAGCCTTGCTAGTGTGTGAGTGACCAACCTACAAATTCCAGTCAATATCTGGGAAATTAAAATCCCCCATTATAAGACGCTCTGATTTCTGGCGTACTCTATTTCCCTGTACAGTTTCTTATTATACTCATCAGAGTCATTACGTCTATAGCACATCCTACTCTCAAATTTGATCTCCCAATTCTTATGTCACACCAAACTGTCTCGACCTGCACTGCCCAGCGATGTCGACTGACTTCACTTCCTTGGATTTTATGTGTTTCTTAACTAATAGCATAACCCCTCCTCCCTTCCTATCCTGTCTATCCTTTCTGTAGATGTTGTACTCCCCAAATTCCAGTTCTGCATTCCTTATATCTGTGTGACACCACGTCTCTGATATCCCAACGATATCTGCCTTTGATGCTTTGAGCAATACCTGAAATTCATCAAATTTATTTACAAAACTCCTAGCATTGGTATACACACAGGTATGCATGAACCTGTTCTTTTTCTTAGCTACCCTAACACAACCCATGTGTTTACTTGTACCGCAATGACTCCCAGCAGTCTATGAAATATCCTGCATCTTATTTTCCAGGCTTCTGCTCATTCCAATAGAAGCAGTGCAAGAATCACTTTCACCTCTGCCAGTGGCTACTGTTAATCTATTAGTCCTTGTATCCCCCCAAGCTAGCAGTTTTCTGACCCACCTAACACTGCCTCGATAGCATCAGCATATATTCTTGCACCATTTCTATTTAAGTGTATCCCCTCCCTTTAGAAGCTGTCTCTCCTGTTAACAAGTACAGTCCAGGCTGAAAAAAATTCTACCCCTTGAGCCTTGCACAATCTTTCCAGGGCCGAATTGATCGACAAGGCTCTCATCATATACTCCCTCCTATCGTGTCTGGGCAGAATTGTAGACACTTTCAAATTCAACCCTAATTTACGGCTTTTTTTTCAAAAGTGACCTGTACTTGTTGAGTAATTCTGCCGGTCTCCTACTCTTAATATCATTAGTATGTTAAAGTCCAGATGAGCAGTGCCCATTAATAACCACCCTCTGTTTTCTCCTACTCAACCATTTTTTATCCATAGCAGTAACTTGCCCTTAATGACACACTGTTCCAATTTGTATAGGCAGTCTTTATGTATTAAAAGCTTTTCTGAAATCCAAGTATATGATATCAAGATTATTTTTTGCATCCAGTTCCTTTGTTACTGCATCATAGTATCCATTCAAATTGATCAGACAAGATCCTTGATAAACTCATGCTGTGATTGAAGTATAACTGCATTCCTGGCTAAATGGCCCTGCATTACTTTTTTAACTAGCGATTCATTATTTTTCCTGGAATAAAAGTCAACACAGTTTGACTTCTATTCTGGTTCTATTCTAGTTTGACTTACTCATGTCACCCTTTGATCCCCCTTTGTGAATTGGGAGTCTTCACATGTGCAGTCCACAGGTACTTCCCCTGAATCCAAGGATACCTGTTTATTTTGAAGGTGCTGATTTCAATCACTGGGTGGAAAATTTAATCACTGAGTGGATTGAGAATCTCCCTTTGTGAATTGGGAATCTTCACATCTGCAGTCCACAGATACTTCCCCTGAATCCAAGGATACCTGTTTATTTTGAAGGTGCTGATTTCAGTCACTGGGTGGAAAAGACCTGAGTTTAAGTTCCATTGATGACAGAAGGAATTTTTATGGGCTTTTTTCACAATGTGGCTTAGTCATTTGGTTTCAGGCGAGGGTAGTATGGTGTTTCCTTCCAGAAACTTAGGATTTTCAGCCAGCAAACAGAAAATTGACCTTGGAACACACACAGTTTACAGAAATTATAAATTGAACAATATGGCCTTAGTTACTGATGTTCCTAAAACCCTACTGCAACATCAAAAACAGCTGATTTAAAAATCTTAGATCATAAATACCGCACACAGTATTTACAATCTAAGATTTTTCTCGCATAAATATATTTTATTGTTTATTTTGCAAATATATGTGTATAACAAAACTTTATGTGTATAACAAAAACTTTATGTGTATAACAAAACACAGTACACAGGTTCATTTAGCATAACCTTTTTCAAAGGAAAATTACATTCCCTGACTTGTGTAATAATCGATGGGAAACAGAATTGGCTAGACGTGAATTTTTGTGTGGTTGACCGTCCTGTTTTTATGTTGTATCTCACAGCGTTGACCAAGGCATATTTTAAGTTCATGCAAGTTGAAAGGCAGCAGAGCTGACATAGATAATTGCTGTAGTAACTTCACTGTGCCCGAGTTTCTCATTTACAGATATTTAATAGTGGTCTTGAGGGGTGAAAAGAATAAATAAGAATGAAATAATATAGTTAATGAAAAAATCATAAATCATATCGAGAAATTAGCAAAATGTAATTTGCTGACCCAGTCTCCATTTATCTGTGCTTCAATTTTTGCCATTTATTTTGACAATTCATGCATAATTAGATTTGTTGTCCAAAAACTGGCTTTCCAGCACATAAGGTTGTGAGATTTTGTACATTGTACCTGTTCTATGTAATCGAACAGAATGCAAAAAAAAATAATAAAATAATAAAAACGAACAAAGAAGAGTACTTTGAAATACAGTTGATTGAATTTCATTGTGACATGCGTAATTAAGATGAACAATCCCATAATATTTTCTTTATTTTAGTGAAGAGGAAGCAGTTTGAAGGTGAGAGGTGGGAAAATAAGTTGGTACTGCAGATTTTTAAAGCCACACCTGATTGTCAAGTCCATTGTGAGAGCAGCCTTGTGAACACAGGAGTATTGTCAGCTAGGAGAGTCACTTTTGGATAGCTTCCTGTTTCTCTTCAATTTGATAGCCTTAAATAGTAATAGTTGATTGCCTTAAATATTGGGCGTAGCCAGGTGGGAAGGAGCAGCAGTGTGTAGCACATGCTTCTTGATTAGACTGGCGTTTAAGCCCGTCACCACCAAATACTGAGGATGTGGAAAGGTCAGGGAATGACCACCGCATATTCCCAGAGCAATATGGCCTTAGTTGCTAATGCTCCTAAAAACCAAATAACAAACAAACAGCCTTAAATATTAAGTTCTTGATAGCCTTAAACATTAATAGTAATAATCTTCAATTGCAGATATCCTATCGGTTTGAAATTCACCCACCAAGGGATCTATAGTAGTAAATAGATCCACCAATAACCTCACCACCAATAATGATTTAATTTACAGAATTAAATGAATTTATAGAACTCATTTAATTTACAGAATCAGTAATTCTCTAAATTACTGATTCTGTAAAATGGAAAATTCAGTCCTCTCAACTGATTGTTTTAGTTAATCAGTCATAAGTAGACTGTCATCCATATTTCTTTTAATTTATAGAACTGGTTATGAGAAATTCATTCTACTCAGCTTGTTATTATGTTTAATCAGTCATTATAAATTTGATCCATTTGTTAATCGACATAACTTTTTCAAAGGAGTTAAATAAATTCCTAAAGAATATTTATAATTAAGTTTGAATAAATTCCTCTGGTCCTGGCTGAAATATATGAATATAAAAGGAAATTTATTTATTTATTAAGACATACTGTCATTTCTGTTAGTTATTCTCATTAAATAGTATAGTTTTCAATTAAAGTTATGAAGATAATTTAAGATATTATATTATTGAGAATGTGCACACCACATATAGAATTTTTGTGTAATGTTTTGAGAAAGCTTCATTGTTAACATTTTGTAAAGAGGTTTGGTGATAGATATGCATATTAATTAACATCTTATTCAGATTAATTTTTAGCTGATATCTAATATTTCTTTTAAACAGAGACAAGAGGAGCTACAAGAGATACTAGAAGTTAGGGAACGGCGTGTTTTAGATCTGAGTAAGGAAAATGTAGAGCTTCATGAAACTAACCTTCAGTTAAAAAGGTGAGATTATTAATTAGTTGGTTGGAAGTGGTTTGTCATTTTAATAGTTAATGAAATAGACATCAACATAACATACCATGAGATACCACAGAATATACCACAGGAATTTGTATGAGCTCTTTGTATTGAAATATGACCTCTTCAGTCTATAATTAATATTGATTGGCTTTGTTATGGAATTCCACTGACCCTAAATCAGGCCTAAATCACTGTGACATGAACAATCCTGGAAGATGAATAGAGTTCTGCTTGATTATGGAATTCTATCGACGAGCCTAAACCACTATGAGTATTTCCATGATCCTGGAAGCTGAATACATGCTATTCAGTCTCCAGGATCACTGAAATATTCATGGTGATTTAGATCTTATGAATCGGTTCACTGAACTCTAAAATATATTCAATCTTTATTAAGTTTAGAATGAAGTAGTAGCATTTCAGTAAATAACATACAAATTCTTGCATGATATTTTAAATTTAAGTAGTCTTTTCCTTAATCTCAAATATTAAAGCACTGTATTAGAACTTGTTCTTTGGCACTACCAAAGTTTCCATATAACACAATCATTTAAATTAATCTTTAATAATTTCCTTCTCCCCAAAAATGCATTCCTTTAATTTTAAAATCAAGGAAAGTGTATTTCTAAAGGATTATAGGAAATTGTTTAATCTGGCAAAGTATGGTTTCCTTTGATGCTTGCACAAATTAAAGAACTTTAGTGTCCTTTGGAAAGATCTGTTTTAATTAATTGTGTAGTGCCCTTTTTCTTTATACTCCAAAACAATTGTCTTCAAAATTAAAGCAAGTATATTTTAAATAGATATTATGTACAAGGTTTAGAATATAAACAGGTAAATACATAGCATACCAATATAAATATATACATTTTGATAGAAACTATATCTGCGAAAATTTATTTTATTTTTGTTACACAGAGCATTAAAACTACGATAAATGAATTAGCTTTCGGCTGGGTGGCAGCCTTCATCAGATTAGAATACTTTGAATGGCAGTTGGAATAGAGATGCACTGCCAGGATGGTGCGTGAGGCACGTGGTTAATTGTTTGTTGATGTTTGTGGCTGTGACGTATGGTGGTGACGTGGCCAGCGTTTGTCTATGGACAGAATTACTGCTTCTGTGATGGGGTTAAGTTGACAACCACTGTTCCTGTTCAAAGCGGTATCCGAGCATTTTATACTTAACGATTCCAACCAGGTGCGCCTTAGGTAATGGTGGGACTTGTCCACAACCACGACATCGCGGTGTGGGTCGATGTCGTGGTGGGTTGTCCAGACATGCTCGGCAATAGCTGAGTGTTCTACATCCGCCAAACGGATCGCCCTTTTATGTTCTGAGAGGCGTTTCTCGAGTCGACGTCCAGTCTCTCCAACGTAGCAGCTCGTGCAGTCACGGCAAGAGATGCGATAGACCAAACCACTCTGTAGAAGGGTGGGGACAGGTGTTTTTATGTTGGAAAGGAGAGAACGCAGTTTCTTGCCTGGGAGTTGGATGCACTTTATCCCATGCGATCTTAGGATTCTACCGATCTGCTGTGACAGGTTGGGGTAGTATGGGATGAATGCCCTCGTGGATGACTCGTCACTGTTGGCGTTGCTGTTGGTCGTCACGTTGTCGCGTGCTTGTAGATCACACCTGTTAAGGACGTCGATGGGGTAGCCACACCTCGTAAGGTCTACTTTGACTCTGGTGATCTCTTTGCGCCTTTCATCTGCAGAGCTGGAGTGTGTCCAGGCGTGAGTTAGCAAGGTTCAGGCGGTTGAGAGGAGGTGGCCCCGTGCGTGTGCTGACTGGAAGTTGGTAAATTGGCCCGCACACATACGCTTACGATAAACTGCCGTCTTCAAGCATGTGTCTTCGCGCCGGACAAGTGTATCTAGGTATGGTATAAAGTTGTTCGACTCCAGCTCAATCGTGAATTTTATGAAGGGCGACAGTGAGTTGAGGTGGGTTAGGAGTCACTGACCTGAGTCTCTAGGGATCACTACGAACACATCGTCTACATAGCGACACCAAAAGGCGATGTGATCCGGTGCGTGTGTAAACGCACGTCCCTCTAACTCCTCCATCACGATGTTTGCTGTGACCGAGCTGACAGGGGAACCCATGGCTGTGCCATGTATCTGCTGGTAGATTGAGCCATTAAACATGATTGCACCCCCTGTTAAGCACAGTCTGAGGGCGGCGGAAATGTCATCAGGCATCAGCTTAGTTCTGTCGCTAAGGGTTCCATCATTATCCAAGAGTTGTTTTGCGCAAGAGATGGCAAGTTCCACTGGGATGGAGGTAAAGAGTGATACGACATCGAACGATGCCATGACTTGATCTTGCGAGATGGATATAGTGCGGATCCTTTCTATGAACTCAACACTGTTGGAGACGGTGTAGGTGGTCTTGCCAACTAGAGGAGAAAGAAGTCTCGAGACAAATTTAGACAGCTCGTAAGTCGGTGATCCACAGCAGGATACAATAGGTCTTAGTGGTGTGCCTTCTTTGTGCACTTTCGGCAGGCCGTAAAACCGTGGGATCTGACACCCGGAGGCACGGAGGTGATTACGGGTTGACTGTGTGATTTTCCCTTGCTTCAGCCAAGTGTTGATGAGGAGATTCACCTCTGACTCCCACCGTTCCAAAGCCTTGTTGGGGTTGATGGTTAGGGGTTTGTAGACGGTAGTGTCTCATAAGAGCAGTAAGGCTTTCGCCATGTAATCAGTGTGGTTCATTACAACTGTACGACGGCCTTTGTCCGCCGGTAGAATGACGATGGACGAATCCCGTTTGTGCCTTGAGGGTAGAAATCTGTATACGGCTGAGGTTTGAAGAGACGGGGCGAGCATGGTGTAGAACTGCTGCAGTCTTTAAGCGGATTGCGTTGGCTACATCTTCTGGGAGGCGTGATAAGCTTGCTTCCACACCCAAGGCGATGTCGGTGATCGGTGGGTGCCTTGGAAGAACGGCAAATGTCATGCCAAGGGTCAATAAGTTTATTTGTTCTGCAGATAACTGTTTGCTGCTTAGGTTCAATACGAAATCCGTGCAATTTGTGAGAGGGGGGCATTACGCTGGCGCCTAAATTGACGGGATTCATTAATCAAAGTATTGAACTTACGTTTCTGTCGGGCACAATAACGATCTGATTCCCTGACGGCCTGGCAACATAAAGTATTGATTACCTTGGTGTAAATAGGATCGGGAATCAGGGCCTTAAGGTCGGCAAGTAGGGCTGCTTTGCTCGCTGAAGCACGTTGTATGTCACGATGGAGGCAGCCGATCCATATGCGTAGAGTTCTGAAGCCGAAGTTCCGACAGGCACGTCCCATACGCTCACTAGGAAACGGTTGTTTGTAGCGAAACCCTTTCGGTATAATCCAGTTAGCTTTGCATCTATGTGCAAACCTCAGGTGTTGCCTGCTACGGGCTATGAAGATAAAATCTTTCTGGAGTCTCACGACCATATCATATGTTGGTTGGCCAAGAATAGTCCGTACATAATAAAACAGGCCTACGTGCTCTGGATTCATAATGCGAAAATTTATTTTATTTTTGTTACACAGAGCATTAAAACTACGATAAATGAATTAGCTTTCGGCTGGGTGGCAGCCTTCATCAGATTAGAATACTTTGAATGGCAGTTGGAATAGAGATGCACTGCCAGGATGGTGCGTGAGGCACGTGGTTAATTGTTTGTTGATGTTTGTGGCTGTGACGTATGGTGATGACGTGGCCAGCGTTTGTCTATGGACAGAATTACCGCCCGAACCTTGCTAACTCGCGCCTGGACACACTCCGGCTCTGCAGATGAAAGGCGCAAAGAGATCACCAGAGTCAAAGTAGACCTTACGAGGTGTGGCTACCCCATCGACGTCCTTAACAGGTGTGATCTACAAGCACGCGACAACGTGACGACCAACAGCAACGCCAACAGTGACGAGTCATCCACGAGGGCATTCATCCCATACTACCCCAACCTGTCACAACAGATCGGTAGAATCCTAAGATTCTACCGATCTGCTGTGACAGGTTGGGATTCTATTAGGATTCTACCGATCTGTCACAGCAGATCGGTAGAATCCTAAGATTCTAAAGTGCATCCAACTCCCAGGCAAGAAACTGCGTTCTCTCCTTTCCAACATAAAAACACCTGTCCCCACCCTTCTACAGAGTGGTTTGGTCTATCGCATCTCTTGCCGTGACTGCACGAGCTGCTACGTTGGAGAGACTGGACGTCGACTCGAGAAACGCCTCTCAGAACATAAAAGGGCGATCCGTTTGGCGGATGTAGAACACTCAGCTATTGCCGAGCATGTCTGGACAACCCACCACGACATCGACCCACACCGCGATGTCGTGGTTGTGGACAAGTCCCACCATTACCTAAGGCGCACCTGGTTGGAATCGTTAAGTATAAAATGCTCGGATACCGCTTTGAACAGGAACAGTGGTTGTCAACTTAACCCCATCACAGAAGCAGTAATTCTGTCCATAGACAAACGCTGGCCACATCACCACCATACGTCACAGCCACAAACATCAACAAACAATTAACCACGTGCCTCACGCACCATCCTGGCAGTGCATCTCTATTCCAACTGCCATTCAAAGTATTCTAATCTGATGAAGGCTGCCACCCAGCCAAAAGCTAATTCATTTATCGTAGTTTTAATGCTCTGTGTAACAAAAATAAAATAAATTTTCGCATTATGAATCCAGAGCACGTAGGCCTGTTTTATTATAGAAACTATATCTCTTAATGCATTTGGTAGTCATCTTAAATGCTAAGGTTAAACATATATCTAGATTTATAAAACAGTTTTAATCTTTCAGGTATCCTAACTTACAAAATTTGAAGGTAACAGAAGAAAGTCATTAACAGTTTTCTTCATTGGATTCTAATCCATTGGCGCCTCCGTAGCCAGGTGGGAAGGAGCAGCAGTGCGTAGCACACGCTTCTTGATTAGACCGGGGTTCGAGCCCAGCAATATGGCCTTAGTTGCTAATGCTCCTAAAAACCAAATAACAAACAAACAAACATCTAATCCATTTTGGAAGTTTCTTTTAGACTCAAAAGAATTAATCCTCTCCTACCTGGGAATTCTTCAGTAAATGCCTGGAGACTACATTCCAGGTAGTCTTTGGGCATTTACAATATTAAAGAGAACACATTGTCTGAGAGAACAGCATTACGGGTGGTTGGTTGGTGGAACAGACTTCCATCCTTTGTTGTGGAAGTTGATAGCCTAAATAAATTTAAAGCTGAGCTGGACAGGTATTTGGAACGAATAGAGGGGTGAAATGGGAGCTGTTTTTTTTTTTTTTTTTTGGCTGATGCTGCATAAGCTTGCTTTCTTGCATTATATGGCTTCTACTAATGCTAATGCTAATTACAGAGAATGCATTGTCTGAGAGAACAGCATTACAAAGATTTCATTATCCGAGATGAAGAAAAGGAATGGAAACTTTATTTGAAAATGTTAAAAATCATTTATAAATAAATAATTAGTATTTCACAAACCTATTAATATATGTGCATATTACAATTGAATGGTTTTCTAATATGTGCATATTACAATTGAATAATTTTCTGAGCAGTGCAGACGGGCTGCAAGAGTAGCTCATGGTATATTGTCGATGAAATATAGGAATTTTTCTAGCAGGGATAAGGAGGTGATTATTCCCTTGTATAAGGCAATGGTCAGACCGCACCTAGAGTACTGTATACAGGTCTGGAGGCCTCATTTCAAGAAGGATGTAGAGATGCTGGAATGAGTACAGAGAAGGGCAACAAGATTAGTGAATGGAACGAAGGGGTGCTCTTACGAAGAAAGGCTTACGTTTTGCAAATTACAGTGTCTGGAGACTAGGCACCAGCGAGGTGATCTGATAGAGGTGTATAAAGCCTTGAATGGTTTGAGCATGCTCAATGCTGATGGGATTCTTCCTCTTGCTCAGAATAATCACCTGAGAGAGCATAAATTCAAATTGAGGAAAGACAGATGTAGGATAGACGTGAGGAAATTTGCCTTTAGCCAGCAGGTGGTTGGTTGCTGGAATAGACTTCCATCCCTTGTCGTGGAAGTTGATAGCCTAAATAAGTTTAAGGCTCAGCTGGACAGGTATTTCGAACGAACAGAGGGGTGAAGTGGAAGTGGTTATTTTTTATTTATTTGTTTTTTTTTTTTTTTTGGCTGATGCTGCATAAGCTTGCTTTCTTGCATCAAATGCCTCTACTAATGCTAATGCTATTTCTGCTTATATTAACATTATTTGGGGATGCACAAGATATACTGAAATAATTCCATGTGATTATTTCTTTTCTCTGACAGTAAAGTGATAACAATTTTTTTTTTTTTTTTAATTCCAATTTCTTCTCCCTGTCAAAAAATGTACACAATGTCCTTTGCTGTTGTGTGTACATAAAAGTATCACATGCATGAAACATGGCAATGAATGTTTCGGTGCAGTAGTGCTTAAACATCCACAGGTAAAACTAATAATAAAGCATATTTTTAATTTGGTTAAACAGCAAGATGACTAAGATGAAAGTGCAAATGATACATTGTTAGAATTTATGTTTGTTACATATTTGTTAGAATTTTCAGATGCTGAAACTTCTGACAAATATGATAAGATTATTTTTAGTAGGAATGGCTGTGGTTGAAGTTGAATTATGTTAAACTTAGCAATTGTGAACACTTTCTGCTATACGATTTTTTTGAATATAATGAAAAAATATTGTGAACACCATTATTTAAAAAGAAGTGCCAAACTCAGTAAATTTCCAGGTATTGATGTCAGGATGGAAATTTATTTATGGAAACATCATATTTTCACATATGAGTAGTATGGTGTTTCCATAGTAGTAGTAGTAGTAGTAATAGTGGCATGTGATGCAAGAAAGTAAGCATATGAGATTATGCAGCATCAGCCAAAAAAAAAAAAAAAAAATCACACCATTCCCTCCAAATGCCTGTCCAGTTCCTCCTTAAATTTATTTGACCTATCAACTTTCACAACAACAGATGGAAATTTATTCCAGCAATTAACCACCCGCTGCTAAAGGCAAATTTCCACACATCTATTCTACATCTGTCTTTTCTCAATTTGAATTTATGCCCCCTTAGGTTCGTAATCTGAACAAGTGGAAGGATCCCATTAGAATTCGGTGTGCTCAACCCATTCAAGGCCTTATACACCTCAATCAGATCACCGCGCAGATGCCTAGTCTCCAGCCACTGCAATTTGCAGAACTTAAGCCTCTCTTGGTAAGAGGATCCCTTTATTCCCCTCACAAATCTTGTTGCCCTTCTCTGTACAAGGTCAAGCAAATCTACATTCTTCCTAAAATGAGGCCTCCAGACCTGTACGCTGTACTCAAGGCGTGGCCTGACCATTGCCTTATACAGAGGAACAATCACCTCCTTTTCCCTGCTAGCAAAATTCCTATATATCATTGACAAAACCCCATGACCTGCCCTGGCAGCCTGTCTTCATTGCTCAGAAAACTTCGTATCTGACTGCACAATTACTCCCAGGTCTTTTTCATTTTCTACCACCCTAAGTACACTTACACCCTATTATAGATTGTACTGTATTGCAGTACGATGAGCACTGGCGATCATCATGTGTACGTAATTCTGTTCTACCGACACCAGACTCGTGATACACTATCATGCCCAGCTGACCTGTGCTATTGTAACCATCAATATATACTGAAGTACACACAGACTAGCTGATGAAGAGGCACTTCGCTTCAAAAGCTGCTATGTATTTTAGTGCTTTTATTATATTATATTTTAAGACTTTTATCATATTTTAACGCTTTTATCTTATTTTATTTCTGTTTTATCTTATGTATATATCATTTTTAAGTTTTATTTTTATTTTAATAAATTTATTTTAACCAGTTAGTCAGTCGTCGCAAGAAACTTGGATGACAAAAATATTATTTGATTGAAATTAAACATTTGTATCAGAATAATAAATATATTTGCAGTATGGATAGTTAGAATAGTAGTAACTGATGGGTTTGGAGGAAGGTAGTTGCTACCTTCAAAAGATAAACAGAGTATAGAAAGAAAAAGTTCAGAACAATCAGAAATTATATATCCATTTGAAATGTACATTATTCAAAGCTTGGAATTTAATACATACCATTTAATCAACTTTGAAATTTTATGACATTTACTGAAATAAAATATGCTAAATTAATTCGGTAAATAAATAATCATAAGTAATAAATTAAATATTTAAATTAGATATTTCAAGTAAATAATGAATATCAAAATGAAATAAACAAATTAAATATTAACTGCCAAATTAATGGTTATAGCCACATTCAGCAAATGGAAACTGCCCAAGCTAAAGAATCTCAGAATCTGTCTGAATTATCAAAAGAATTTACCCAAAGACTTGCTAATTTGGAGAGTAGACTGCAGCAAGCTTGTAAGGTAAAAACACTATATTTTAATTAAATATTTCTTAATTGCAATATATGTTTCATTGAAATAGGGACTCTGTGTAGGGTTTATAGTTTAATGCATTTTTATCTCCTATTTTGTTTAAATCTTCCTGGAGCATATGGTTATATACATTTTTCTTGTGTGGGCCCTGAGGAGTGAGTGTGTGTGTGTTTCAAGATGTTGAAACAACATTTCAAAATATGTTAAACTTGTAAGACAGTAAGTGCTGCTATCTTTTATCTGTGTTTCTAAGAAATTGTAGCCTGAAAAATAGATTTTAAAATCAAAGGAGAAGATTGCCCCTGTCAGCCATTGCTGTTATTATTAGTAGTGAAAAATGATGCAAAGAAGCAATGTTATATAGTATTAGCAAAAAAAAAAAAAAAAAAAAAAAAAACCATTAATCATCTCATTTGTCTAATTCCTTTTTTAGGGTTCGTAGTCTAATGAAGGACCCTTATAATGTCATTCGGTTGTCTGTCTTTCACAGCATTGTATCTCTGGAACCACTCAACTTATTGACTTGAAATTTTGCCTGGGTTTGTACATCCTGTGGGCCAACATGGCGCCATATTGATCGTTGTTGACAAAAATTTGTCTGAGAAATAGAGGGTAAATGTGTGGGGGGACAAAAATGTTATCAACAATCTATAGCTTATTATACACCGTTGAAAAAAGCTCAATGAGTAGGTTTAAAATATAATTTTAAAATATTTTTAAATTAAAATGGCGGGGCCAGACAGGAAAATGTGAGTAATTTTCGTGACACCCCCCCCCCCCTCTATTTCCATCGCTAATGGAGATAAAAATTTAAAAATCACATTAGCTATGCGTTATTCGATGCTATCAAGCAAAAACTACTCCGATTAAAATCTATCATTTACTTTTTGTGTTAAAATTAAAAAACAATTTTTTATTACCTTTCGATAGCATGCTTCTTTGTACTAAGTAACTCTTTGTACTAAGTAAAGGTTGCTAAATAGTTAAATAATTTTATAAAGGTCATTTATAAATTCTGCGATGAGAAGTATTTTTTAACAATTTTCAAAGCTGGAGACAGAGAGCCAGTGTTGAGGCGGCGGTGGTTAGGAAGCACTTGCGCGGACTCTTGCACGGCCCTCACCTGCCAGTTTCTTCTTCCCCAAGACTTTAATTGCTTCTCTAGGAAGAAGTCAGAGTCACTTCTCCCACCCTTTTCATTCAAAAGTGGAAAGACTCAAATAGAAAATGTTTTCATTAGTTCCTCAGTTTTAGGCCAAGCCGGGGTACTAGAAACTTTTTTCAGTTACTATTAAACTAAAACTTGTGTGCATTTATTATTAGACATGGCCTCTTTGATGAATTTACTAACTAGTCATATGTACGATATAATAATACGAGGTGACTATCTCGACAACGAGGTAATCCAGAGGTTTCACGACCTCCTCGCCTCCCATACAGAGTTCGGTTCATGGAACGTCATGCTAGGGCAATCTCCGGATCTGCTGCATCATATTGAGAGTGCTGAGAGGGACACAAGGTACCTACAGGTCCTCCGTATTTGGTGGTGATAGGGTTCGAGCCCGTCACCACCAAATACGGAGGATGCGGAAAGGTCAGAGAATGACCACCGCATATCCCGGAGCAATATGGCCTTAGTTACTAATGCTTCTAAAAACCAAAAATAACAATAACAATAACCTACAGGTCTTGTTCTGGGGGTCAGTAGTGAGGAGTGATGAGCCACTGTCCATAGGCCACTGGGTAACTCTTTATTATGATAGAGAGTGTATACATATCTATGACAGCCTGACCTTGGGAAATTTATCCGCTGATCAAATGGACTTTGTAAGTCGACTGTTTCCCTTCCAGCCTCCCACACTATTTCATTGTAATGTTCAAAGACAACAGAATAACATGGATTGTGGGGTGTTTTCCATTGCTTATAACATGCCCATTGTACATGAGCGAGACCCTGAGATAGACTGCTTTGATTGCAGTTTAATGAGGCCTCATTTATTAAAGATGCTGAAAATGGAAACTTTTCAATACTTCCCTCTATTGGTTTCAAGTGAACCTAACAGTATTCGACAAGCAACTCGATACAACTGGCACCTCCGTAGCCAGGTGGGCAGGAGCAGCAGTGCATAGCACACGCTTCTTGATTAGACCGGGGTTCGAGCCCGTGTCCACCAAATACGGAGGATGTGGAGAGGTCAAGGAATGACCACCGCATATCCCCGGAGCAATATGGCCTTAGTTGCTAATGCTCCTGAAAACCAAATAACAAACAAACTTCTTGATACAACTTTATCAAAACTAAAAAGTATTCAGTGTTCAATTGGAGGGTGACCTAAAAAGATTTATATCAATTCTAAAGCAAAGAAGGAAATGGAATGAATTAAGGCCAGTGAGAAGAAACAGCATCACCGACAGAGACAGAAGTGTAAATCCGTAAGAAATACACATTCCGAGCCTAATATGCCAAATGAAAGTCAGACACAACGTTCTTGTAAAGGAAGAAAGACAGTAAAATCCGCAGTGTCCTATGACATAAGAATTAATAAGATGAAAGCAAGGGCTAGAGAGAGGAAGAGGCGATCATGGGTGAATGAATCTTTCTCTCAAAATGAAAGAGAACGAAACAAAGTCAATAAGAAAAATGAAAGGGCATTGATGTTTATTAAAAGTGAATTAAAAACTGGACGAATTAATTCTCTGTCTCACTGCAATAGGCACCTTAGCATTGAATATCGAGAGTTGGAACAAATTCACAACACAGGCCCATAGGATTAACAGGAGAGACTGCTTCTAAGGGATGGGATACACTTAAATTGAAAGGGGGCAAGAATATTTGCTGATGCTATCGAGCCAGTGTTAGGTGGGTTGGAAAACTGCTAGCTTGGGGGGATACAAGGACTAATAGATTAACAGTAGCCACTGGCAGAGGTGAAAGTGATTCTTGCACTGCTTCTATTGGAATGAGCAGAAGCCTGAAAAACAAGATGCAGGATATTTCAGAGACTGCTGGGAGTCATTGCGGTACAAGTAAACACATGGGTTGTGTTAGGGTAGCTAAGAATAGAAACAGGTGCATGTATACTTGCGTGTACACCAATGCTAGGAGTTTGGTAAATAAATTTGATGAATTTGAGGTATTGCTGAAAGCATCAAAGGCGGATATTGTTGTGATATCAGAGATGTGCTGTCACACAGATATAAGGAATGCAGAACTGGAATTTGGGGGAGTACAACGTCTAAAGAAAGGATAGACAGGATAGGAAGGAAGGAGGGGTTATGCTATTAGTTAAGAAACACATAAAATCCAAGGAAGTGAAGTCAGTCGACATCGCTGGGCAGTGCAGTGTCGAGACAGTTTGGTGTGACATAAGCATTGGGAGATCAAAATTGAGAGTAGGATGTGCTATAGGCTTAATGACTCTGATGAGTATAATAAGAAACTGTACAGGGAAATAGAGTAGGCCAGTAAATCAGGGAGTCTTATAATGGGGAATTTTAATTTCCCAGATATTGACTGGAATTTGTGGGTTGGTCATTCACACACTAGCAAGGCTTTTGTGGATTTATTGGATGATTGTTTTCTACATCAGCATGTTCGGGAGGCAACTAGAGGGAGTAATACTTTTGATTTGATTATCATTAGTGATTCTTCATGCATTAAGAATCTGCAGATAAAGGAACCACTGGGTGGCAGTGATCACAGTGTGCTGAAGTGGGATTTACTCAAAGAGGTAACTACCATCAGGGGGTAAAGGGAAGGGTTATTGCTTTCATAAAGGCGACTACAATGGTCTGAGACAGTATTTAAATTCTATACATTGGGACCAACTGATGATGTTATCAACAGCAAATTCAAAATGGGAAGCATTCAAGGAACTTATTTTGGACGCTACTAGGGCTTTACATACCAACTAAGAAATATTGTTCAAGGCCTAAATGGATGTCAGATGAACTAATGAGACATATGGCAGAGAAGAAAAATGCATGGGATACATATAAATTAACATGTGACACAGAAGCCTGTGATAGATACAAGTTGATCTGTAACCAAGTTACAAAGGAGGTTAGGCAAGCAAAGGCAGATTACGAGAAATCTGCTGCACAAGTTGGAGCAGTGTGGCATTGGAGGCAAATTGCTGCTATGGATAAAGGGTTGGTTGAAGGAGAGAAGACAGAGAATGGTAATCAATGTTCACTGTTCATCGTGGACTAATGTTATTAGTGGAGTCCCTCAGGGTTCAGTGTTGGGTCCATTATTGTTTTCTGTATTTATAAATAATATTGATGATGGTATATCAAGCTTAATGTCCAAGTTTGCAGACGATACAAAGGTTGGTAGGGTTGTTAAGGACACTACTGATGCTATGCTGCTGCAACAGGATCTGGAAAGGTTGAGCAGATGGGCTGAGAGGTGGCAAATGAAGTTTAACATTGACAAATGTAAAGTACTACATATGGGAAACAGCAACCTCAGAGCAACGTATCAACTCTGTGGTACTACACTGACAGTGGTAGAGAATGAAAAGGACGTGGGGGTAATTGTGCAGGCAGATATGAAGTTCTCTGAGTAGTGCAGACGGGCTGCAAGAGTAGCTCATGTTGTCTTGTCAATAATATACAGGAATTTTTCTAGCAGGGATAAGGAGGTGATTATTCCCTTGTATAAGGCAATAGTCAGGCCACACCTTGAGTACTGTATGCAAGTCTGGAGGCCTCATTTCAAGAAGGATGTAGAGCTGCTGGAATGAGTACAGAGAAGGTCAACAAGAGTAGTGAATGGAACAAAGGGTTGCTCTTATGAAGAAAGGCGTAAGTTTTGCAAATTACAGTGTCTGGAGACTATGCACCGGCGAGGTGATCTGATAGAGGTGTATGAAGCCTTGAATGGTTTGAGCATGCTCAATGCTGATGGAATTCTGCCTCTTGCTCAGAATAATCACCTGAGAGGGCATAAATTCAAATTCAGGAAAGACAGATGTAGGATATATGTGCGTAAATTTGCCTTTAGCCAGTGGGTAGTTGGTTGGTGGAACAGACTTCCATCCCTTGTTGTGGAAGTTGATAGGCAAAATAAATTTAAGGCTCAGCTGGATAGGTATTTTGAATGAATGGAGGGGTGAAATGGGAGTGGGTTTTTTTTTTTTGGCTGATGCTGCATAAGCTTGCTTTCTTGCATCATATGCCTCTACTAATGCTAATGCTAAAGATGAGGAGTATGGTGAGAATGAGCAGATCTGCGATACTGAAGCTCACCGCCGATCTTGTCAAGATCAGGATCACTGACTGGCAGTGCAGGCAAGGGACACCGAAGTAAGACGAGTATCTCGAAATGACCCTTCCTATAGAAGTAGAGAAAGTTAAACTTGTGCAGCACGGAAAATGAAAAACATATCAGACTGGGACAAAGTCACATGCAAATTTCACTGAAATATAAGCTAAGGGCACTGCCATATTTTCCATTGTTGTGGGAGATTGTGCCACTTTAAATTAATTACGCATATTTCAAAGATGTCTATTAAGACAATAGGTGCTGCATCTTCAGATGAATAATACTTGTCCTCAATTTTCTCCTTAGACCCAAATTTTCTCCTTAGACCCAAATGTAAGAGAATTGGGGAATTCTCTTACACCTGCACAGCTTCCATTCACAAAGGCAAGATCACGTGACTGGCCCGATGTAATGGCCTAGTGCTCCTTGAAGTGCCCAGTGGCCTGAAAGACCTCACACCACTTGAGGAAAGATTAGTTTCTTCCTGGGCATGTATTCTTGAAAATCGTCAGGAAGGGTCAAGGTTTGGCCTTGTGGGTAATGTGGTCAACATCCCAGTCCAGTTAGACACGATGGTGTTTGCACTACTGAGGTCCATGTCTGACGCACACATCATCACTGTAGAATTGAAGCAAAAAATCTGCTATAGGCATGGCCGTAAGGAGCGAGTAAGGCCAGAGAAAGTTCGAGAGGCAGCCCGATACTTAGTCTAGTGCGAGCTGTTCCAAGAGCGGGGTATTTCCCTAGAAGAAAGGTGGGTTGGCGAGCCTGACGAAGAGGAGCCATGTACCTGTCAAGACTTCGGAGCACAGTTGTGGGATGGAGTGCAAGAAGAGGAAGATGAACAGCCTCATAATCCAGGAGGACAGGAGACACTTCTAGTAGTAGTAGTAGTAGTGGTGGCATGTTATGCAAGAAAGCAAGTGTATGAGCTTATGCAGCATCAGCCAAAAAAAAAAAAAATCACACCATTTCCTCCAAATGCCTGTCCAGTTCCTCCTTAAATTTATTTAACCTATCAATTTCCACAACAACAGATGGAAATTTGTTCTAGCAATTAACCACCCGCTGCTAAAGGCAAATTTCCGCACATCTATTGTACATCTGTCTTTTCTTAATTTGAATTTATGCCCCCTTAGGTTCGTAATCTGAACAAGTGGAAGGATTCCATCAGAATTCATCGTGCTCAACCCATTCAAGGCCTTATACACCTCAATCAGATCACCGTGCAGCTGCCTAGTCTCCAGCCACTGCAATTTGCAGAACTTAAGCCTCTCTTGGTAAGAGGATCCCTTCATTCCCCTCACCAATCTTGTTGCCCTTCTCTGTACAAGGTCAAGCAAATCTACATTCTTCCTAAAATGAGGCCTCAAGACCTGTACGCAGTACTTAAGGCATGGCCTGACCATTGCCTTATACAGAGAGACAATCACCTCCTTTTCTCTGCTAGCAAAATTCCTATATATCATTGACAAAACCCCATGACCTGCCCTGGCAGCCTGTCTTCATTGCTCAGAAAACTTCATATCTGACTGCACAAGTACTCCCAGGTCTTTTTCATTTTCTACCATCTTAAGTGTAGTACCACACAGTTGGTACGTTTCTCTGGGGTTACTTCTACCCATATGCAGTACTTTGCATTTTTCAAGGTTAAACTTCAGTTGTCACTTCTTAGCCCATCTGCCCAAATTATCTAGATCCTGTTGCAGTAGCACACTGCCGTTACTGTCATTAACAACCCTGACAACCTTTGTATCATCTGCAAACTTCGACACTAAACATGATATACCTTCATCAATATCATTGATAAATATACAAAACAACAGAGGACCCAACACCGAACCCTATGGGACTCCACTAATAACATTAGTTCACGAAGAGCACGCCCATTAATTACCACCCTCTGTCTTCTCCCACTCAACCTTCCTTTTATCCATTGTAGCAACTTACCCTTAATACCATTCTGCTCCAATTTATACAATAGTCTTCCATGCGCAATAGTGTCAAAAGCTTTCTCGAAATCCAAATATATGATATCAAAATTATTTTTTCCATCCAGTTCCTTTGTAACCACATCATAATATCCTATCAAATTTGTCAGACAAGACTTTCCCTTAACAAACCCATGCTGTGTCTGAATTATTGCTGCAGTCTTGTCTAGATGATCCTGCAATGCATCTTTAAACAGTGACTCCATTATTTTACCCGGAACAGAAGTTAAATTAACTGGTCTGTAATTACTCGTGTCACCCTTCGATTCCCCTTTGTGAATTGGGGATACATTTGCACATCTCCAGTCCATGGGGACCTCCCCTTAGTCCAAGGATGCATTCATAATTATGGCTAAGGGTTTGCTTAGTTGCCTTGCCGCCTCCTTTAATATAACTGGATAGATCCCATCCACCCCATGTGCCTTTCTTATGTTTAACTTCAACACTTTCTCTTCCACTTTGCTCTCAGTTATTACAAAATCATTAAGCACCCTTCTACAATTTGATAACCTTCTGCCATTTTCAAACCTTAATAACTCCTCATGTGTGAATGTAGATGCAAAATACTCATTCAGTTTGTTTGCTATCTGAGCAGGATCATCAACAGTTGAACCATCGATATCAAGTGGACCAATCAGATTCATCCCCTTCCTTTTAGAGTTTATATAAGTATAGAAATCCTTGCTGTTTTTCTTAGCATCTTTTGCCAAAGATTTCTTGTAATCTGCCTTCACCTGCCTAACCTCCTTTCTGACCCGATTAAAGACTAGCTTATATCTGCCATAGGCTTCTGAATCACTTGATAATTTATATCCATCCCATGCATTTTTCTTCTCTGTCACTAGTCTCATTAGTTCATTTGATAACCATTTAGGCCTAAACCTTGAACGATATTTCTTAATAGGTACGAAACTTTTAGTAGCATCCACGATTAATTTCTTGAATGCTTCCCACTTAGAATTTACTGTTTGTAACATCATCAGTTGATCCCACTGTACAGAATTTAAAAACTGTCTGAGACCATTTGGGAATCTGAGGACGAGAGTTGTCTGTGCGGACGTGCCTTTCTGCCGCTCTTGGAACAGAGAAGTTTTTTCTGATTTATTTTCTGCTTTATTAGATTAAATTGACATATTAACTTATTTTCTAGAGTAGCTTTATATTCCTATTTACGGTACTTAAGTTTAAAGTAACTTAGATAGAGATTTTGTAGGTATTACTTAGTATCGGAAAGGGTATCAAATCCACGTGTTTACCGTTCGTAAATAGCCGCCATTGTTACGCGAAAATTAATCAGTAAAATCTATTATTCTTGTCGACCTTCATTGGCAATTAAATTGTACTTTTAACTATACATATAACCACTTAGGTTACGTAACATAAATAATTAGTAAAAATAAATAATTAATACATAACTTGATACGGAAGTTATATAAAGGGATTTCGTAGATAACACTCGTTACTGAAACATAAATATTTTGTAGATAACACTCGTTACTGAAACATAAATATTTCATAGATAACACTCGTAGATTTCGTAGATAACACTCGTTACTGAAACATAAATATAGTGTTATAACTGTGTTGGGATACAAGTTTAGGATTTAATTTTGTACTGAAATTGAAATTTTATTGAAAGTAAATCAAAATCATGACTCAAACCAGAGCAGCAAAGCAAAAGGCTCAAGCTAATGGGAATGCTGTGGCTCAGGGGAGAACTGAGGGGGGCAGTTGCCCTCTGAATCACAGCCATTTAAGATGCACTATTTGCTTGATGTTTGCGGAGCAGTCAGGTATGGGACATGATACTGCCATGGGGGATGTCTTTGTATGTGTGCGATGCAAGGAGTGTAAGGAAATCAGGTGACAACTCAGCGTCGTTATGGGCCTATATGAGAGCTTGAAGGACAGGGTGCATGCCCTCGAAGGATTACAAGTGAGGGGCCCATCAAGCTCTCAGCTGCCCACACCAATGCCAGAGCTTGCACTTGGTCATCGTGCAACACAGCGGCAACCCCCAAGGCAGAATGCGCTGGTCCCAAAGGAACTAGTAGTTGTTGGTGACTCTGTTGTCAGGGAAACGGGAAACATGCTTTGTAAAAAGGATAGGTGGAACAGGACCAGGGTATGTCTGCCAGGGGCAAAGGTTGATGACGTTGTACAGCGGATATCATCTTTTAAGGGCACAAAAGGTGATATAGTTGTACACGTTGGCACTAATGATATTAAGAGTAGGAGACCGGCGGAATTACTTAACATGTACAGGTCACTGATGAAAAAAAGCCGTGAATTAGGGTTGAATTTGAAAGTGTCTGCAATTCTGCCCAGACACGATAGGAGGGAGTATATGATGAGAGCCCTGTTGATCAATTCGGCCCTGGAAAGATTTTGCAGGGCTCAAGGGGTAGAATTTTTTTCAGCCTGGTCTGTACTTGTTAACAGGAGAGACTGCTTCTACAGGGATGGGATACACTTGAATAGAAAGGGTGCAAGAATGTTTGCTGATGCTATCGAGGCAGTGTTAGGTGGGTCGGAAAACTAGGTATTGCTCAAAACATCAAAGGCAGATATTGTTGGGATTTCAGAGACGTGGTGTCACACAGATATAAGGAATGCAGAACTGGAATTTGGGGAATACAATGTCTACAGAAAGGATAGACAGGATAGGAAGGGAGGAGGGGTTATGCTATTAGTTAAGAAACACACAAAATCCAAGGAAGTGAAGCCAGTCGACATCGCTGGACAGTACAGTGTCGAGTCAGTTTGGTGTGACATAAGCATTGGGAGATCAAAATTGAGAGCAGGAGTGTGCTATAGGCCTAATGACTCTGATGAGTATAATAAGAAACTGATGAGTATAATAAGAAACTGTACAGAGAAATAGAGTGGGCCAGTAAATCAGAGAGTCTTATAATGGGGGATTTTAATTTCCCAGATATTGACTGGAATTTGGGGGCTGGTCACTCACACCCTAGCAAGGCTTTTGTGGATTTATTGGATGATTGTTTTCTACATCAGCATGTTCAGGAGGCAACTAGAGGGAGTAATACTCTTGATTTGATTATCAGTAGTGATTCTTCATGCATTAAGAATCTGCAGATAAATGAACCACTAGGTGGCAGTGATCACAGTGTTCTCAAGTGGGATTTACTCAAAGAGGTAACTACCATTAGGGGTAAAGTGAAGGGGTATTGCTTTCGTAAAGTCGACTACGATTGACTGAGACAGTATTTAAATTTTATACAATGGGATCAACTGATGATGTTACCAACAACAAATTCAAAATGGGAAGCATTCAAAGAACTTATCTTGGAAGCTACTAGGCTTTACATACCAACTAAGAAATATTGTTCAAGGTTTAGGCCTAAATGGATGTCAGATGAACTAATGAGGCATATGGCATAGAAGAAAAAGGCATGGGATACATACAAATTAACATGTGACACAGAAGCCTATGATAGATACAAATTGATCTGTAACCAAGTTACAAAGGAGGTTAGGCAGGCGAAGGCAGATTACGAGAAATCCTTGGTAAGGGATGCGAAGAAAAACAGCAAACAGTTCTTTACTTATGTAAACTCTAGGAGGAAGGGGATGAATCAGATTGATCCACTTGATATCGATGGGTCAACTGTTGATGATCCTGCTCAGGTAGCTAACAAACTAAATGAATATTTTGCATCGACATTCACACGTGAGGAGTTATTCAGCGAGGGGAATGCCAGAGGTGTATTTAACTCTGGCAGTAAGCTAGAGAATCTTGTAATAACTGAGATTAAAGTGGAGGAGAAATTGTTGAAGATAAACACAAGAAAGGCACCTGGGGTGGATGGAATCTATCCAGTTATATTAAAGGAGGCAGCAAAGAAAGTAAGCAAACTTTAGCCATAATTATGAGAGCTTCCTTGGACTCAGGGGAGGTACCCATGGACTGAAGATGTGCAAATGTGACCCCAATTCACAAAGGAGGATCAAAGGCTGACACAAGTAATTATAGACCTGTGAGTGTAACTTCTGTTCCCGGAAAATTAATGGAGTCACTGGTTAAAGAAGCGCTGCAGGATCATCTAGACAAGACTTCAGTTATAGCTCGGACACAGCATGGTTTTGTTAAGGGGAAGTCTTGCCTGACCAATTTGATTGGATACTATGATGCAGTCACAAAAGAACTGGATGCAGGGAATAACTTTGATATTATATACTTGGATCTTAGAAAGGCTTTTGATACTGTTGCACATGGAAGACTGCTGCACAAATTGGAGCAGGTGGCATTGGAGGCAAATTGCTGCTATGGATAAAGGGGTGGTTGAGGGGGAGAAGACAGAGAGTGGTAATCAATGGACACTGCTCAGGGTTCAGTATTGGGTCCTTTATTGTTTTCTGTATTTATAAATGATATTGATGATGGTATATCAAGCTTAATGTCGAAGTTTGCAGACGATATGGAGGTTGGCAGTGTTGTCAAGGACACTACTGACACTATGCTGCTGCAACAGGATCTGGAAAGGTTGAGCAGATGGGCTGAGAGGTGGCAAATGAAGTTTAACATTTACAAATGTAAAGTACTACATATGGGAAACAGCAACCCCAGAGCAACGTATCAACTCTGTGGTACTACACTTACAGTTGTAGAGAATGAAAGGGACCTGGGGGTGGTTGTGCAGGCAGATATGAAATTCTCTGAGCAGTGCAGACGGGCTGCAAGAGTAGCTCATGGTGTATTGTCAATGATATATAGGAATTTTTCTAGCAGGGATAAGGAGGTGATTATTCCCTTGTATTAGGCAATGGTCAGGCCACACCTAGAGTACTGTATAGAGGCCTGGAGGCCTCATTTCAAGAAGGATGTAGAGTTGCTGGAATGAGTACAGAGAAGGGCAACAAGATTAGTGAATGGAACAAAGGGGTGCTCTTACGAAGAAAGGCTTATGTTTTGCGAATTACAGTGTCTGGAGACTAGGCACCAGCGAGGTGATCTGATAGAGGTGTACAAAGCCTTGAATGGTTTGAGCATGTTCAATGCTGATGGGATTCTTCCTCTTGCTCAGAATAATCACCTGAGAGGGCATAAATTCAAATTGAGGAAAGACAGATGTAGGGTAGATGTGCGGAAATTTGCCTTTAGCCAGCGGGTGGTTGGTAGGTGGAACAGACTTCCATCCCTTGTCGTGGAAGTTGATAGCCTAAATAATTTTAAGGCTCAGCTGGACAGGTATTTCGAATGAACAGAGGGGTGAAGTGGAAGTGGTTATTTTTTATTTATTTATTTTACTTTATTTTTTTTTGGCTGACGCTCCATAAGCTTGCTTTCTTGCATCAAATGCCTCTACTAATGCTAATAACACCTCCTCCCTTCCTATCCTCTCTATCCTTTCTGTACACATTGTACTTTCCAAATTCCGGTTCTGCCTTCGTTATATCTGTGTTACACCACGTCTCTGCTGTTCCAACAATATCTGCCTTTGATGTCTTGACCAGCACTTCAAATTCATCAAATTTATTTACTATACTTCTAGCATTGGTATACATGCACCTATTCTTATTCTTAGTTACCCTAACATATCCCATATACCCACCTGTTTCCCGATGACTGCCATCAGTCCCTGAAACCCCCAGTACCCCTCGCTCCAGGTCGCTACTTATTCTAATAAAAGTTGTGCAAGAATCGCCTTCACCTCTGCCTGCGGCTAATTTTAACCTTTTTGTCTCTGAATCCCACCAAGCTAGCAGTTTTCCGACCCACCTAACACTGCTTTGATAGCATCAGCAAATATTCTTGCACTCTTTCTATTTAAGTGTATCCCATCCTTTAGAAGCAGTCTCTCCTGTTAACAAGCACAGACCACGCTGAAAAAAATTCTACCCCTTGAGCCTTGCACAATCTTTCCAGGGCCGAATTGATTGACAAGGCTCTCATCATGTATTCCCTCCTATCGTGTCTGGGCAGAATTGCAGACACTTTCAAATTTAACCCTGACTCACAACTTTTTTGCAACATTGACCTGTATTTGTTAAGTAAATCAGCAGATCTCCTACTCTTAATGTCATTAGTGTTAACGTGTACAAAAAATATCACCTTTTGTGCCCTTAAAAGATGATATATGCTTTACAATGTCATCAACTTTTGCCCCTGGTAGACATACCCTGGTCCTGTTCCATCTATCCTTTTTACACAATATATTTCCCATCTCCCTGACAATAGAGTCACCAACAATAACTAGTTCCTTTGGGACTAGCGCATTCTTCCTTGGAGATTGCCGCTGTGTTGCCTGATGCCCAGGAGTGAGCTCTGATGTTAAGTTGGGTAGCTGAGAGCTTGATGGGCCCCTCATATTAATTTCTTCAAGGGCATCTACCCTACACCTCAAGCTCTCATAGATGCCCAGTAGAACGCTGAGTTGATGGCTAATTTCTAGACACTCTCTGCAGCTGGCACACACAAAGACATCCTCCTTGGCTAGATCATGTTCTGTTCCAGAGAGTTCGGCAAACATTTCACAAGTTGCACATTTTTTTAGGCTGTGATGCGTTGGAGAATTGCCCCCCTCAGTTCTCCCTCGAGTCATAGCACTCCTGCCACTTTGTGCCCGTTGCTTTGCTGCTCTAGTCTGAGGCATGATATTTTAAATAAATTTAATTAATTGTCAATACTAAGCTATCTGATAGAATCCTAAATGCAGTGATGCGTATTACGCTATATAATTATACGTTAGAGCTACCTAGTTACCACAATTAAAAATTTGAATTCCCTACATTTGCACATCTCCAGTCAATGGGTACCTCCCCTGAGTCCAAGGAAGCTCTCATAATTATGGCTAAGGGTTTGCTTACCTCCTTTGCTGCCTCCTTTAATATAACTGGATAGATCCCATCCACCCCAGGTGCCTTTCTTGTGTTTATCTTCAACAATTTCTCCTCCACTTTGCTCTCAGACTACTACTCTATACAAAAACAATGGCTGCAAGATTCGAACGAAATAACGGTTTTACGTATATTAAGTAGTAATCTACAAAAACTCTTTATCTAAATTAAAAATAAAAATAACCAGCACAACAATAACTATAAACAATAACTTTATATGACTACGTATAAAGTACATTATAAAATAACAATTAGGTAAATAAAAAGGCAAACACATCGCTTTTTTGGAGCCTGTAATTCATAGCTGTAATTTTTAAACTGAGTCAGCGCCCTCCTTTCGACCTTTTCCAATAACGGCATCCCTAAGTGGTGATGGACGACTGTGGTGATGTCATCATCACACTAACTCCCGGAGGCGCCTCCGTAGCCAGGTGGGAAGGAGCAGCAGTGCGTAGCATACGCTTCTTGATTACACCGGGGTTCGAGCCCGTCACCACCAAATACGGAGCATGCGGAAAGGTCAGGGAATGACCACCGCACCGGAGCAATATGGCCTTAGTTGCTAGTGCTCCTAAAAACCAAATAACAACAACAACAACAACTAACTCCTGGGGAGGGGAAGAGGCTGCTCGCTCGTTCTCTCTCTCTCTCTCTCTCTAATTTTTGATGAACACTTAGATTAGCTGGCATTTATCAAAGTCCATTGTGGTCAAAGGTATCGCTTTAAGATAAAATTAAGTCATTTGGACATCACCAATTCTGAAATCACTAGGAATGATCGAAGGGCAGTGCGACCCGATTACTTGTTTACCGCACTCAAGAAAGAGCAGATGCTATCGTACAAGCTATCGTGCTTGTATTTATACAAGCAATCTTTTGAATGATGGGTTCATTCAAACTTGATAACTTGTCCAGCATGATGAGAGTTACAGAGTTCTAGCCGGAATTAAAATCTCTCCTTTGCATTGGGAGGCTGAAAAGAAAAAATTCCTGACCACAGTAAGGCAATTTGGAGTGCCAACATTATTTGTGACGTTATCAGCAGCAGAATCCAGATGGCCTGAGCTTATTAAATTGCTAAAGAAAGTTGTTGACAGCATTTCTATCACACTCGATGAAGCAGCTGAACTTCTTTACCAAGAAAAGACCCAAGCTGACCCATTCATATGTGCAACTTATTTTGAGACAAGGCTAAAGGAAATTAGAAAGACATGGGATTCCCCTTGTGGTCCTTTTGGGGCTTACAAAATCAGTCACTTCTATTACAGAATAGAATTTCAGCACAGGGGTTTGCCTTGTGCTCACATTATGTTATGGTTGGAAGGGGCATCTGTTTTCCAACCAGGTGATCTATCTACTGTTAAAAAAGTGACTGAATTTGTAGACACAATCATCACCTGTAACAGTAGTGACTTGGACGAATCTCTAGTTGCTCTCCAAAAACATAAACATACAGCCACTTGCCACCCAAAGCCCAGCAGATCATATCGATTTGAGATTCCCTTCTTCCCCATGGATTGCACTAGAATCTTGCTGGAACTCGATGCCCAAGACCCGCTGTACAAAAAAAAAGCAAAAGAAACGTCTGTCTCAATTAGGGAAAAATTGGAGGACATTCCTTCAAATATTAAAACATTTGATGAATATTTAAATTACATTAATCTTTAACTAAATGAATATATCCTTGTGGTTAGGACAACCCTTACTAAACCTAAAATATTCCTATGGAGAAGTCCAGGGGATGTTATGGTTAATCCATTCTGCAAGAAAATCCTCTTCTCTTCACCAAGTGAACATGAATATACAGTACATTCTGGATCCGTTTGCTTGCTCACTCTACGTTGTAAACCACATTAACAAGGCTGATCGTGGAATATCTCGCTTGCTCAGGACAGCTGTCGAGGAAGTGAGAAAGGGCAACAGAGGAGTGAAGGAAGCATTGCGCACAGTTTCCGTCTTCTTGAATTCCTCAGAGATTTCTGGCCAGGAAGCTATTTACCACCTAGTGGGTCTGCCCATGTCTAGAACCAGTGAGAGTGAAGTGTTTGTAAATACCAGCCCACCTGACAAGAGAGTGCACGTCCTCAAGAGTGCTATGGAACTCAGAAATCCCGACCCTTCTGCAATTAACATTTTTCTCGCAAGTATTACTGACCATTATGTGAACCGGCCAAACGAATTCGAGCAAATGAGTCTCGCTACCTTCGCAACTTATTCTTATATGAAGCATGCGCCTTGCTCGTCAAAAACAGAAGTTACCAAAAATAATGACAGTCAGTGATAATGAAGAAACAACAGGTAATTGGATGGCCCTTAAGAATGCCAATGGCTATGTCATGCAGAAAGAAAGCAGAATAATCCACTTTCGCCAATGTGATAATTTACAGGATCTGGATAACTTTTATTGGGAGCAACTTAAGTTATACCTTCCTTGGCAAAATGAATAAACAGAGTTGCTTTGTCCAACTTTAGACCTGAAAACAATATTCGAAGAACAATGTCATGTAATCAAGGAAGAAAGTATAAAATTTAATAAACTAGGTGGTGAGGAAGAATTCATGGCATTTTTAGCAGCTTTGAACGAAGCTGGAGAGATGAGGAAGAAGCAGACACTGCTAGAAAGGCACGTAGCCTTCCATTAGGCAACTTTGAATTTGAGGAACAACATGGAGATGTGATGGATGATATAATCCCTGGTGGAAACCAGGCCCAGATCAAGGGGGTGATCCATTGTCTAAAATTGCGCGGCTACCTGCTCTTCCAGAAGAATTTCTTTCACCGAGTCGAAAATTAAACAGTGGACAAAGAGATGTGTTGCACATATTCCACCACTTTCAGACTGCTTCTCCTACTCCAATTTACTTATTCATCAATGGTGGTGCTGGAGTAGGTAAGAGTCTCCTAATAACAGCTATCTACCAGTGCCCTTAGTATATATTTTAACAAAGAAGCTGACCCAGACGAACTGAAGATCCTCCTGTCTGCTTCAACTGGTAAAGCTGCCTTTGGTATTGGTGGACAAACTCTCCACTCAGCCCTTGTTCTGCCAATTTCCCAAGCTGCAAACTTCAAACCTCCCATTCTTCCTAGCCAGACTAATGCAGTGGTAGTCGAGAGGCTGCAGGAGATAAACTGGCTACTAACAAAATATAGACATCTATGATGTCTGTATTTTGTTAGTATTCTGTGATGGTGTATACCCTTTAGGGTATAGGGTATACGCCATCAACCGTAGAATAGTATACCGCATAACATGCCATGATTGCGGCAGTTGCTATATAGGGGAGGACTCAAGACGCCTTCAGGATCGCCTTTCAGAGCATGACAGATCGATTCGCCTAGGTGACACTGATCACTCCGCAATCATGGAACATTTCTGGTCAACCCTTCAGGATCGCCTTCAGAATACTAGCAAAATATAGACATCTCTAACATCTGTATTTTGTTAGTATTCTGTATGCATTTATTCACTTGCTGAAGAAGGGGTTCGTTTACCCTGAAAGCTACAAATTTGTCTTAACTTACTTAGTTATTGTCTCTACTGAATGTGCTGTATTATTATTATCTTAATAATAATACAGCACATTCAATTGTATTATTATCTTAATAATAATACAACCATGGAATCCACTACTACAGGCCCATTTTCATTTATTCATTCCTGAAATGGTTAATATGCACTACCTTCTAGCATGCATTGGGACACTAAATTAAAAAACATCTGATCAGAAAAGAGAAATTTTTAATATCAAGTATGACTCTCATGGACTTTAAGATATAAATCCTCTGGGGGGAACTTTGTATAAGTTTTGGTATGTGATGACTGAAATCTTGCTCCACTTCTTCCATAAGGATGTGACTAATTTTCTGTTTGAACTAGGATGCGTTGTTTCAAAATATCACAGAGACATTCACTTGAAATTCATGCAAACAGAAATTTGCATTTTATAATAAGTAGATGTGTGCATGCTCTAATGGATCTTAGGGAATCCGAAATTTATAATTTCTCTTGCCTCAGTTTGATATCTTAGCTACATAAAAATATTTAATATTACTGTTTTATATCATCAATGGGTTGATGGAGGTATAGCACTCTCTGAGAGATAGTAGCAATAGTACATTATAATAGAACATTATAAAAATTGTAGTTGTATATCTTGAAAGGGAAAAACACTATTTTTTGTGCAACAGTTAGGCTTTTCATGGAGATGAGAACAACTAGACTTTTCTCTTTTTTGCCTTTCTTCTCATTTTATTACATAGACACTTTTGTTGCTAATATAAATAATGGATGAACCAGGTACAGTTTTAGAAAACCTTTTATAATCCATTAATTTTTTTTTTTTTAAGGAAAGAGATGACTTAAAGAAGCAGTTACAGAGCACCCAAGAAGAAGCTGCAACAATGTAAGTATTTGGCAAAATAAAAAAAAAAATTATTTTTTGCTAGTCTTGTTTCCATTGTGCAGAGAATTTCTGAAATTTCTAATATCTAACAATTTTCTCTTATACTTATTGTTTTCATTAAGTTGTCATTCTCGATTTGAGCATATTTGCTGAACATTGGCAAATGGTACAATGAAAAAATGTAATTATAATATATATTTAAGTAAAAATATAATATATTCACAATAAAAATACTAGGGGGCTTTGCCCCTGCTCGCTTTGCTCGCCAACCCCCGCGCACGCTTTTTTACGTAAAATGTAGAGTTATGACGGAGTAAGTCAAATCTTTTCTACGTAAAAGACACCTGTCAAAATGCATTGATCGATATCTAATCAGGAAATGACCTATGTAATTATTTACTTGTGCATTTGTAGTGATTAATTGTCCCACCCACTTGTACCATGTGACCCACATCCAGTGGTGGGATTCAAATAATTTAACAACCGGTTCGCTGCCCTAATGACCGTTCTAAGTATAAAAAAACTATATACCGAAAGGTAGTTTATTATTTCATGCTGTTAATACTTAAATAAGAACAATAAAAGAGGTCCACAAAACTAGATTATGTTATAAGAAAGGGTTTTAAAATATTAATGAAAAAATATTAAATAATACCTGACAAAAAATCTATAATCATTAATATCAATTTGGTAATTAAAAATGTCATTAAATACGAGCAATTGTTCTTCAGCTGCTTTCCATGGAACTAGTACTTCTTCAATGTTCCAGTAATCTGGCTCCAAAAAATTGAGAAATTGTAATTTATTCCTATCTTGAAATTGGCTACAACTTGCTTTTAAATGTTCACAATCCATTATTCTTTTTTTCAAATTCGTTACGATGTTTTCTAAAAGTCTTTCACAAGGAAGCCCGACAAATCGATGATTTTCTACAAATTTTATATTTTTGAAGGTTTCTGAAGTAATTAATTCATCAACTTTTTTTTTGTATGGACCCTTTTCCTTTCTAAGCATTTGAAATGCTTTAATAGATCTTATCACAAGTTTTTCAGCCTTTATTATGTCTATATTTCTTTCTTGCAGTGCGTTTGAAAGAAGAGAAATTTCGTTTAAAATATCAATCATCAATGCCAAATCAGTTATAAAATATATATTTTCAAGATGGGCAGCAATACCTAAGTACTTTTTATTTGAATAAAAATAGTGATGTAGTGCTGGATAAGCATGCCACACAGCTAGGGTTGACCTTCATCTACAGGCAGCTCATCTTGGTCCTAGAACTCTACCAATCTTTAAAATTTCAATTCCAAGTTGTTCGGATATTTTAGAAAGTTTAATTTGGTTCTTATTGGATTGATGAAAAATAGTAAATATCTTATCAATAAAAATTTTAAAATGATTTACTTGCTTTATTTCCTTTATCGAATCATCTAAAACAAGATGGAGGCGATGATTTAAACAATGCCATATTATTATGTTTGGAAACTCTTTTGCAATCCTAGTGCTCACTCCAGATTTTCTCCCAAGCATAACGCGGGCACCATCAGAGCAAAATCCTATTTAATTTTTTTCTAGGTAGTTCTTAGTAAGCCCAACATTATTTAAACTTTCCATAACTAAAGAACATATTGTCTCTGCATCATCTTGTTTTTCCAATTCAACTAATTCAACAAAAATTGTTGGTGATGTAATTGAATCCTCAACTTTTCAGAAAAGTATAATAACTGGTGTGCAGGATATCGTTGAAGCTTCGTAAATAATCAAACATATTTTCAGATTATTTTCAATAATTTTATTAAATATTTCTTTTTTAATTTCCTTTGCAATGAAATCAACTACTTTCACAGCAGTTAGAGAATGTAATCCTATTCCCATATCTAATCCATTTTTAATTTGCACTTCTATCTCATCTTTTATGTCTGAAAACGGTTTACATCTTTTTTCCAGGCTGTAAACTGTATTAAATACTCTACAAGTAGCACTTAAATATTTTTCATTTATCATATCTATTACTTTTGTTATTGAATCCTGATCACATTGTTTTAAGTTCTCTTTACAAATGTTATGAGCTTTTGATGAAAAACGTTCTTTCCTTTTTTTCCTTAGAGAAGTTTGTTGTACCTCTTTATTTTTCTCTGATGCCTCAATCTGAAAACATTTCCATTCTTTTGACACATGAACACTTTTCTCTTTTATAAAGTCATATTTTGCACAATACTCGCAACCTAACTTTTTGTTAAAAATTACCAGTCCGTCATATTTTTGTTTAAAATTGTTATACTGGTGCACTGTCCAGCATTCAGGAAGATTATTTTCAATTTTGGAATTGTTATCGTTTTTCATTTCAATAATTGACGTGCTGCTTTCTTCAAGTTGGAGTGGTTGTGCTTGTGACTGTTTTGTACCATCCAAGACCAATTCTGATAAAACAAATTCTGATTTTGGTTTCTTATTGGAAAAATCTGTCAAATTCTGTTGCCTTTTCATTCTTTTAAGGACTACTGCAAAAAATTTTAAAAATGTTTTATTTGAATATATTATAGATTTGTTTGTTTGTTATTTGATTTTTAGGAGCATTAGCAACTAAGGCCATATTGCTCCGGGATATGCGGTGGTCATTTCCTGACCTTTCCGCATCCTCCATATTTGATGGTGACGGGCTCGAACCCCTGTCTAATCAAGAAGTGTGTGCTACGCAATATATCATAGAGCAGGAGCGGATATGTGCCTATATAGTTGAATATTTTTACAGGTTCTGTCCACGTGTGGTCATATCATGAACTTTTATAAACAAAGCACTATGCTATACCCAGTAGTGGGATTCAAATAATTTAACAACTGGTTCGCTGCTCTAATGACCTTTCTAAGTATAAAAAAACTATATACCTAAAGGTAGTTTATTATTTCATGCAGTTAATACTTAAATAAGAACAATAAAAGAGGTCCACAAAACTAGATTATGTTATAAGAAAGAGTTTTAAAATATTAATGAAAAAATATTAAATAATACCTGACAAAAAACAATAAAACTGTTAAGATATTTCCATATTGCTTCTTGATTGGCGTCCTCACTTGCAATTTTCTTCGCTTTTATCCAAGCATCATCGGCTGAGTGATTTATCCTTAACCATCTTTTCACTGTAGGAGTAGGATCCCATTCCTTTAGAGGTAGGCTGATTAGACTAATAGTCATTTTGTTTGATATATTAGAAACAGTTAGGCAACTTCTCTTCTCTGAACATATTATCTTCATCTTTGAAAAACCTCTTTCCGCTTCTGCTGAACTTACAGCAATTGTTCTGACAATATTTTTAATTCTTTGAACACTTTCAGGAATTGCATAATTCTGGGAATTTTTTAAAACGTTTTCCACGAAATCTCGATAATCATTAATATCAATTTGGTAATTAAAAATGTCATTAAATATGAGCAATTGTTCTTCAGCTGCTTTCCATGGAACTAGTACTTCTTCAATATTCCAGTAATCTGGCTCCAAAAAATTGAGAAATTGTAATTTATTCCTATCTTTAAATTGGCTACAAATGCTCTTAAATGCTCACATTCCATTAGTCTTAAATGTTCACAATCCATTAGTCTTTTTTTTTCAAATTCGTTACGATGTTTTCTAAAAGTCTTCCCCGAGGAAGCCCAACGAATCGATGATTTTCTACAAATTTTATATTTTTGAAGGTTTCTGAAGTAATTAATTCATCAACTTTTTTATTGTATGGACCCTTTTCCTTTCCAAGCATTTGAAATGCTTTAATAGATCTTATCACGAGTTTTTCAGCCTTTATTATGTCTATATTTCTTGCTTGCAGTGCATTTGAAAGAAGAGAAATTTTGTTTAAAATATCAATCATCAAAGCCAAATCAGTTATAAAATATATATTTTCAAGACGGGCAGCCATACCTAAGTACTTTTTATTTGACCTTAAACCCTTAAACTACAGGCAGCCCATCTTGGTCCCAAAACTCTACCAATCTTTATAATTTCAATTCCAAGTTGTTTGGATATTTTGGAAAGTTCAATTGGTTCTTATTGGATTGATGAAAAATAGTATATATCTTAACAGATATTTATTTAAAGTATACCCAGTAAAATAAAATAAAATATTTCCAGAAGCTTTCGGAACTCGTGTCCCTTTCTCAACTGACAGAATTTTTGAATACATTACAAGCAAAGTGTGGCACGTTACTCATTCGTCATTGTTGTAGCACGGACGTGTGCTGCCTTGCGCCAGTGATCATCCATCAATAAAACGGTTGTCTCCAGGATTGGATGTATACGCATGCCTTTCTGGCGATTTAATGCCTTAGGGTTGTTCATTATGTTTAGTGACTCTAGCCATAGGCGGTGGTGAAAGTGTCGCGCGTGGTCCACTATCTCAAAGTCGCGCTTGGGGTCAAGATCGTGGTTGGTAGCCCAAAAATGTTCTGCAAGCGCGGACTGGTCAGTTTCGGCAAGCCGGATTGCTCTGTCGTGTTCCGTGAGGCGATCCTGGAGACGTCTCGATGTCTCACCTACGTAGCAACTGTTACAGGCCCTACAGGTGATACGGTACACTACATTGCTGCGTAAGACAGGTGTGACAGGGGTCTTCACACTGGAGACAAGTGAACGTAGGTTCCTACCTGGTAATTGTACACATTTTATGTTGTAACTTCTCAGGATCTTCGAGATACGTCCTGACACTCCTGGATAGTACGGAATGTAGGCGGATGATATGCCGACTTGCTTCGGAGGTCTTGGGTTGGAAGTAAGTTCTTGTGCCTGTAACAAGCATCTGTTTAGTACATGGGATGGATAACCGCATCTGGTTAAGTCCGCCTTCACACGGGAGATCTCGTTACGTCTAATTGTGTCGGTGCTGGAATGGCTCCAGGCCCTGGAGAACAGGGTGCGGGCAGTGCTATTGAGATGGCTTGGAGCGTGGCCGGACCCGTAGTTGGTGAATTGACCGCACCACATGGGTTTGCGGTATACTGAGGTCTCTAGATGTGGGCCTACGCGATGCACTAGCACGTCCAGAAACGGGAGCGAACCGTCCACCTCTGATTCTACGGTAAACTTGATGAAATTGGATAGAGAGTTGAGGTATTCTAGTAGTACCGTTTCAGAACCACGTGGTATTATGGTAAAAATATCGTCGACATATCTACACCACGTTGTAATAGGTGTAGGTGGGTTCTGGTGTATCTGCTTCTCCAGATCTTCCATGGCGATGTTAGCTACTACGGAACTGACAGGGGCACCCATAGCAGTGCCATGTACTTGTTTGTAGAGTGAGTCTTCAAAGGTGAAGATGCTGCTAGAGAGGCATAGGTTGAGGGCGGTACAGATGTCATCAGTGGATAGTGACGTCCTGGATTGGAGGCTTAAGTCGCTCTCAAGGAGCCTTCTGGCGCAGTGCACGGCCTGTTGGACGGGAATCGAGGTGAATAAAGAAACCACGTCAAATGATGCCATGACAGAGTTATCAGGGATTGAAATGTCCTTAATGGTGTTAATGAATTCACTGCTGTTTTTAACGGTGTGAGATGTATTACCTATAAGAGGCGAGAGGAGGCTCGCGATGTGTTTGGACAGTTCATACGTTGGGGCACTGCAGCAAGACACTATAGGTCTGAGAGGAATACCCGGTTTATGGATCTTTGGTAATCCGTAGAATTGTGGTAGTTGGCAGCCAGTAGCACGCAGAAGATGGTGAGTCGCGGTCGGGATCTTCTTATCTTTAAGCCATGCGTGGACAAGTTTATTAACATTTGCTTCCAGACGTTTCAAGACTTTAACGGGAGGATCAGGTAGAGGTTCATATACGTTAGGATCGAGTAATAGGGCCAAGGCTTTCTCTCGGTAGGCTGATCGGTCCAGCACAACAGTCCGGCGCCCTTTATCCGCAGGAAGTACAACGATGGAGTTGTCTTTTCTTATAGATGACAGGGCGGCACATTGGCGGTGGTTGAGGTTTGAGCACGTTTTTCGAGTGTTGCGGAGGACTGCGGCAGTCTTGAATCGGATCTCGTTGGCAGTTTCTTCGGGAAGGTTGGTAATACTGGCTTCTATGCCCATAGCGAGCTGTGTGATGGGAGGTTTCGATGGTATAACGGCGAATTTCATACCGTTTGATAAAACACTCAGCTGCTCGTTGGACAGTTGTTTGTTACTTAGATTCAAGACGAAAGAAGTCGTGTCGTCTGAACGAGTGTTCGTCTTTAAGGAGTTAGTTTCTATGCTCAAGTTTATGAACTTGCGCTGTTGGCGTAAACGGTAGGTATCCGAGGTCTGACTAGCCCGATGGCAGATGGTATGTATAAGGTTTGTAAATACAATAGGCGAGACCTTACCTTGTATATGTTGTAACAGTCTGGACTTGTTGTAGTCAGCGTTCCTGATTTCACGGTGGAGATGGGATATCCATAAATTTAACGTGCGCAGGCTGAAGTTAAAGCAGGCACGATCCATATGAGAGTTGTGGAACGGGGCTTTGTATCGGAACCCTTTAGGTATAATTCGATTGCTTTTGCATCTGTGGGCGAAGCGTAAATGTTGCCTGTAGCGAGCGGATAAAGGGCGCCGGACTGTTGTGCTGGACCGATCAGCCTACCGAGAGAAAGCCTTGGCCCTATTACTCGATCCTAACGTATATGAACTTCTACCTGATCCTCCCGTTAAAGTCTTGAAACGTCTGGAAGCAAATGTTAATAAACTTGTCCACGCATGGCTTAAAGATAAGAAGATCCCGACCGCGACTCACCATCTTCTGCGTGCTACTGGCTGCCAACTACCACAATTCTACGGATTACCAAAGATCCATAAACCGGGTATTCCTCTCAGACCTATAGTGTCTTGCTGCAGTGCCCCAACGTATGAACTGTCCAAACACATCGCGAGCCTCCTCTCGCCTCTTATAGGTAATACATCTCACACCGTTAAAAACAGCAGTGAATTCATTAACACCATTAAGGACATTTCAATCCCTGATAACTCTGTCATGGCATCATTTGACGTGGTTTCTTTATTCACCTCGATTCCCGTCCAACAGGCCGTGCACTGCGCCAGAAGGCTCCTTGAGAGCGACTTAAGCCTCCAATCCAGGACGTCACTATCCACTGATGACATCTGTACCGCCCTCAACCTATGCCTCTCTAGCAGCATCTTCACCTTTGAAGACTCACTCTACAAACAAGTACATGGCACTGCTATGGGTGCCCCTGTCAGTTCCGTAGTAGCTAACATCGCCATGGAAGATCTGGAGAAGCAGATACACCAGAACCCACCTACACCTATTACAACGTGGTGTAGATATGTCGACGATATTTTTACCATAATACCACGTGGTTCTGAAACGGTACTACTAGAATACCTCAACTCTCTATCCAATTTCATCAAGTTTACCGTAGAATCAGAGGTGGACGGTTCGCTCCCGTTTCTGGACGTGCTAGTGCATCGCGTAGGCCCACATCTAGAGACCTCAGTATACCGCAAACCCATGTGGTGCGGTCAATTCACCAACTACGGGTCCGGCCACGCTCCAAGCCATCTCAATAGCACTGCCCGCACCCTGTTCTCCAGGGCCTGGAGCCATTCCAGCACCGACACAATTAGACGTAACGAGATCTCCCGTGTGAAGGCGGACTTAACCAGATGCGGTTATCCATCCCATGTACTAAACAGATGCTTGTTACAGGCACAAGAACTTACTTCCAACCCAAGACCTCCGAAGCAAGTCGGCATATCATCCGCCTACATTCCGTACTATCCAGGAGTGTCAGGACGTATCTCGAAGATCCTGAGAAGTTACAACATAAAATGTGTACAATTACCAGGTAGGAACCTACGTTCACTTGTCTCCAGTGTGAAGACCCCTGTCACACCTGTCTTACGCAGCAATGTAGTGTACCGTATCACCTGTAGGGCCTGTAACAGTTGCTACGTAGGTGAGACATCGAGACGTCTCCAGGATCGCCTCACGGAACACGACAGAGCAATCCGGCTTGCCGAAACTGACCAGTCCGCGCTTGCAGAACATTTTTGGGCTACCAACCACGATCTTGACCCCAAGCGCGACTTTGAGATAGTGGACCACGCGCGACACTTTCGCCACCGCCTATGGCTAGAGTCACTAAACATAATGAACAACCCTAAGGCATTAAATCGCCAGAAAGGCATGCGTATACATCCAATCCTGGAGACAACCGTTTTATTGATGGATGATCACTGGCGCAAGGCAGCACACGTCCGTGCTACAACAATGACGAATGAGTAACGTGCCACACTTTGCTTGTAATGTATTCAAAAATTCTGTCAGTTGAGAAAGGGACACGAGTTCCGAAAGCTTCTGGAAATATTTTATTTTATTTTATTTTACTGGGTATACTTTAAATAAATATCTGTTAAACTATGGACCCCAGTACTCCAGGCCCATTTGTCACTAGTATATATCTTATCAATAAATATTTTAAAATGATTTACTTGCTTTATTTCCTTTATCGAATCATCTAAAACAAGATGGAGCTGATGATTTAAACAATGCCATATTATTATGTTTGGAAACTCTTTTGCAATCCTAGTGCTCACTCCAGATTTTCTCTCAAGCATAATGCTGGCACCATCGGAGCAAAATCCTATTAAATTTTTTTCTAGGTAGTTCTTAGTTTTTTCCATAACTGAAGAACATATTGTCTCTGCATCTTGTTTTTCCAATTCAACTAGTTCAATGAAAATTGTTGGTGATGTAACTGAATTCAAGGCCAATTCTAATACAAACAAATTCTGATTTTGTTTCTTATTGAAAAAATCTGTCAAACTCTGTTGCCTTTTCATCCTTTTAAGGGCTACTGCAAAAAATTTTAAAAATGTTTTATTTTAATATATTATAGAGCAGGAGCGAATATGTGCCTATATATTTGAATATTTTTACTGGTTCTGTCCACGTGTGGTCATATCATAAACTTTTATAAACAAAGCACTTACCATTGATAAACATCAGTCAGAATATACATTTTTTTCATTTTATTGATACTAAACGAAAATTTCTTGCTGAATTAATAAATGGCATAGGCTATGCAGATTAAATACGATAGAATACCAGGTGCCCACCTTAGAGAGAACCCTGATCACAAGTGCCATTTTAACAACCGGTTCGCCGAACTCAACAAAAAATTAGGTATCGGTTCTGCTGAACCGGTGTGAACCGGCTGAATCCCACCACTGCCCACATCCCTCTTCTCTCATTGGCTACCCCCCACCATGCGGCATTCTCAAGGTGGAATAAATTTCAGTATATAATTATTTACCTGAATTTGCATAGGTCACTTAGGAAAAGGCCTTTTGCTTCGGGTTCCATAATGGATGAGGAATGTTGCATCCGAAAGAGCAGGACTAAAATATTTAACTAAAATATCTGCAAACTATGCAAATATTTAACTAAAATATTTCATTTGCAAACTATACAAATATTTAAAATATTTACAAAATACTAAGCTATTTACAAATATAGAAATTATATCGGGTCCATTCATCAGCTGACATTACAATGATGCTGAGTGTGGTCATGTATTAGACAGTGAAGCACATGCACAAGGTTGGTGAACATTATGGAGGCAGTTGTCAATGGAAGACAACAATATAATCATTTACCTGTGCATTTGTAGTGATGTAATTGCTCTGCCCTCTTCTCCCATTGGCTCGAATAAATATCACTAGGAGGAAAACTTTTTTAATGTATAGAGAGATAATATATTCAGAATAACAGTGCAGCAGAACAAGAAAAGCTGATAAGAATTAAAAATTTGTTGCTACAAGAATTGATTTTTGTAGACTAGCTTTTAAAGCTAATCTTTTCACTGTAATACCTTTTCTGCTATAAGGGACTCTAGCCATGGCCTCTGGAAAAGTGTCATTCCATATGTAAATCAAGAAATAAAAGAAGAAATAATTTTATTATGTTAATAATTCTTCACTGGATTAAATTATTTTCTTTACAGGTTATAACTTTCAGAAATCTAAATATATTTTCTGTGCTATGCACAACCATGGCCACAAATAGTGTATTTAGCACAAGCATAACTATAACTTCTTTGGCATCCACAAATGCTAAGTTTTTCTCTTTCACACTAGCCAATTTCTAAAAGTGGGTGGCGAATCCCTCTCTTCTAGTATTATACCATTGTACTTACCGCAACCCTTTTCAAGAGTAAAGGAGAAATCCATCAACTGCTAATTCTTATGTGTCTGGAAACTTTCCATCTGATTATTGATCATCAGTATGGATTACACTAGCATTGATCTGTTGGTGCAATATTTTGGCTTATGTTATTCATATTGGCAGAATTCCATAGAAAAGTTTGGAGAAATGGAAGTAGTTGCTCTCTTGACATTTCTGAGGCTTTCAGTCATGTTTGGTATAAGTTTATTGAACAAGCTTCTATCTTATGGTCTACCTTCCATTTTTTTTTATGGAACAGTCAGTTTTCTTCTTAACTCTCACTACATGTGATAGCAGATCTCTGTCTAACTTAACTGCTCTACTCAAACAGCTCCAGTTTCTTGAATATCTACCAGGTTTTTATGCTGAGTTTAGGTAATTTTTCCATAGGGAGAAGAAAATTTATTGACCTTCAGTCCTTCTAAAACAGTCTGCTTATTTCCTGCAAAAACGAGTCTGCTGTTGCTGTCATACTCATTAGCATTAGTAGAGGCATATGATGCAAGAAAGCAAGCTTATATGGCATCAGCCAAAAAAAACCAAACTTCCTATTTTACCCGTCCATTCACTCCAAATGTTTGTCCAGTTCTTCCTTAAATTTATTTAAGCCATCAACTTCCACAATGGCAGATGGAGGTCTGTTCCAGCAATCAGTACTACCCGCTGGCTAAAGGAAAACTTCCATATGTCTATTCTACAACTGTCTTCCTTTGTTTTGAGTTTATGTCCACTCAGGTACGTAATCTGAGCAAGAAGAAGAATCCCATCAGCATTGAGCCTGCTCAAACCATTAAGCCTGCTATACCTTCATCAATATCATTGATAAATATACAAAACAACAATGGGCCCAACACTAAACCTGAGGGGACTCTGCTAATAACATTAGTCCATGAAGATCAGTGTCCATTGATTACCACTCTCTGTCTTCTCGCACTCAACCATCCTTTTATCCATTGTAGCAACTTGCCGTTAATGCCATACTTCTCCAGTTTGTACAGTAGTCTTCCATGTGTAACAGCATCAAAAGCTTTGCCAAAATCCAAGTATATGATATCAAAATTATTTTTTTTCATCCAGTTCCTTTGTGACTACATCATAGTATCAAATGAAATTGGTCAGACAAGACTTCCCCTTAACAAACCCATGCTGTACCTAAATTTTTACTGCAGTCTTATCTAGATGATCCTGCAATGCTTCTTTAACCAGTGATGCCATTATTTTCCCCATAACAGAAGTTAAACTAACAGGTTTGTAATTACCTGTTAATTACAATTTCAAGGATGCTTGGACTCAGAGCAAACCCTTAGTTATAATTATGGCTAAGGGTTCGCTTCCTTCCTTTGCCGCCTCCTTTAATGTAACTGGATAGATCCTGTCGACCACAGGTGCCTTTCTTATGTTTCACTTTGGCAATTTCTCTTCCACTTTGCTCTCAGTTATTACAAAATTATTTAGCTCCCTGTTAGAGTTTAATAAGCTTCTGTCTTCCATTTCCCAACAGAATTCCTCATGTGTGAATGTAGATGCAAAATGCTCAATCATTTTGTCAACTGGCTTGTATCAAGTGGGACAATCTGATTAATTCCCTTCCTTCTAGAGTTTACATAAATAAAGAAGTCTTTTCTATTTTAATTTGCACCCTTTGTCAAAGATTTCTCATAAACTGCCTTTGCTTTCCTTTGTGACTTGATTACAGACTAGCTAATATCTACCATAGGCTTCTGTGTCACCTGATAATTTGTATGCATCCCATGCATTTTTGTTCTCTGCCACGAGTCTCATTAGTTCATCAGACATCCATTTAGGCCTAAACCTTGAACAGTATTCTTAGTAGGAACAAAAAGCTTAGTATCGTCCAAGATTACTTCCTTGAATGCTTCCCATTTAGAATTTGTTGTTGGTAACATCATCAGTTGGTCCCACTGCATAGAATTTAAAAACCATCTGATACCACTGTAATCACCTTTATGAAAGCCGAAACTCTTCCCTTTACCCTTGATGGTAGTTACATCTTTAAGTAAATCCACATCAGTGCACTGTGATAACTGCCACCTAGTGGTTCCTTTATCTGCAGATTCTTAATGCATGAAGAATCACTGCTGATAATCAGATCACTAGTATTATGCTCTGTGGTTTCCTCTCGAACATGCTGCTTTAGAAAACAATCATCCAATTAATCCTGAAAATCTTGCTAGAGTGCAAGTGACCAACTCACAAGTTCCAATCAATATCTGGGAAGTTAAAATCCCCCATTATAAGACATTCAGATTTACTGGCTTACTCCATTTCTCTGTATAGTTGTTCATTGTACTCATGAGAGTCATTACGGCTACAACATGCTCCTACTCTCTTTTTACTCTCCCAGTTCTTATGTCACATCAAACAGACTCAACATTGCACTGTTCACCAATGTAAACTGGATGGACTTTCTTAGATTTTATGTGTTTCTTAACTAACAGCATAACCTCTCCTCCCTTCCTATCCTGTGTATCCTTTCTGTGCACATTATATTCTCTAAATTCCAATTCTGTATTCCTTATATCTCTGTGACACCACATCTCTGTTATCCCAACAATATCTGTCTTTGATGTTGTTGTTGTTGTTTGGTTTTTAGTAGCATTAGCAGCTAAGGCCATATTGCTTCGGGGATATGCGGTGGTCATTCCCTGACCTTTCAGCATCCTCCGTATTTAGTAGTCACGGGCTCAACCCCGGTCTAATCAAGAAGTGTGTGCTACGCACTGCTGCTGCTCCTGCCCACCTGAATACAGAGGTGCCACCTTTGATGTTTTGACCAGCACTTCAAATTCATCAAATTTATTTACCATACTTGTAGCATTGCTGTACATGCAAGTATACATGCACCTGTTCTTACTCTTGGTTACACTAATGCAGCCCATGAATTTAATTCTTTCATGATGACTCCCAGCAGTTCCTGAAATCTCCAGCAACTTGCTCTCTAGGCTGCTGCTTCCAGTAGAAGCAGTGCAAGTATAACTTCCACCTCTGTTTGCTGCTCATTTTCAGCAGTATCAGATTTCTAGACAAAATCACATCCTTACCAAATAACTCTGAACTTAGAATAAGAATCACCAAGGAAGCAGGTTTTTTCTGCATCTTTAAAAAAAAAAATCTGATCCCTTATACATTTCCTACTGCAGAAAAAGTGATTACCCAATCCTGCCTTGAGTTGTGCCAAATTTGTTGCCTCACCACAAGTTGGGGCATAAATTATTCCACTGATCTGCAACATGCTGCCTGAAGATTTACTTCACTAGATCTAGCCTTCTGTTTTTTCTAAAGATTTTATTCTTTGTATCATTCATGAAATTTTTGTTTCAAGTTGAAGCTATCTCCTTCTTTGTCCAGCACTGCCAAGTTTTTTCATTAATTTGATTTCCTAATTTGATATGAAGAGGGAACTTTTTGTTATCAGCTAGTTGTGGTTAGCATTCCAGGAGAATGCACTATTTGAGATGACTAGCTCCTGACAATCTAGTAGGATCCCTTTGCTCTGCTGCCTACAGCCAAGACAGCCAGATTTTGTGAAACCAAGTTGTAAATACAGTAAAAATATAGCTACTTTCAGATTACAACAAATTTTCAGTTATGTCATGTAATTAATTTTTTTTGAGAAGGAATTCTATATTTTTATGTTTCTTTTAAAAGAATAGCATGTCCAGTTGGTAGATGATAGGTATTTTCTTTATGCAATAGCATGGTCTTTATTATTATTATTATTATTATCAGCCATATGGTGCAAGGAAGCCTGAGGCTTATGCTGCACCAGCCAAAAAAAAAATTTCCCTATTTACCCCGAGAGAGAGAGAGAGAGAGAGAGAGAGAGAGAGAGAGAGAGAGAGAGAGAGAGAGAGAGAGAAGTAGAAGGAAATCACCAAGAAAGAGAAGAATGATGATATATCCAGCTCAGGACCCTGGGTGTGCCAGGCCCATACTCACCAGATGTGAGCCCTTGGGGAGTCTGTAAAAAGCTCCACTCTTCAGATTTTGTACTTGTGACCTAGAGAATCCATTAAGCCATCGGTATCACTGCAGAAAGTGAAATTTTGTTAAAGAGAAAAACTGTATTAAATTCTTTTGTTGGCTGTGGTATCCAGATAGGTTTGTGTATTGTGCAAGCAAGTTCTATCTCTGGATACCGTCTGGGAAAATGACATAACATATGGAAGTTTTATCTTCATTTTAAAGGTCCATATTTAGGAAGCTTAGGCAGTTGGCATGCTATCAGAATGAGCTACTAGCCATATTACAGAAGGCAGATTGTGGTATTGAATCTTCTTCGTATTTTTAGAAACTGGCTACTTTGTGGAATTGGGTATTGAATTTCTTATTTTAAGATGTGAAGCTAACAGTCTTTGTTAAACAAAAGTAGCAGGCCTCAAAATAGTCTTCTTCTTATCATATCATTGGCACTGCAGATGTCATATGTTTAATTTTTCTATTCAACCATCCTTGAAGTGTCACTACACAACAGATGTGCATGGTCTCAGGTTTATCTTGAGCACCTATGAGGGTTATCCCAAAAGTAATGCACACTGCACATGTCCTCACTCCATATGTCTGTACAGCTGAAATTCAGGATAATAATTTAAAGTTTAACTTTGGTATTAGTGTGCATGAAACAAAATTTTTGCATTGAATGTTTGGTAGAGGGCTTTTAAAAAACGTTTGGTGATATGGCTTCAGGTCACATTAGTTTCAGATCAGAGATCTTTTACCAAAATTGAAACTTTACATGGTTGAATGCCGACACAAATTTATGAATTGTTATGGGAAGTGAATTGTTATGTGCAGTGAGTCAACAGTAGATTATAGCATGATTTCTCAAAGGTTTCTTCAGGGTCAAATCAGTGTTCAAGATAAGCATTGCTCGGGTAGATCAAGTGCATCTATACACAACACATCAGCAGTCATTGTTACCAACATTTTTGAGGAAGATTGACTTATGATCTGTGAAGAAATAGCCAATGAATCTGGAACGTCGAAATTATTTGCTCGCTGAATTTTAACTGAAGTATTACAAAAGCAAAAGGTTGCAACTCAATGGGTCCCACATTTGCTGTGCCTAAAAATATAACTTGTTATTTTCAAGTAGGTACTTTAAGTATTAGTATTAGTATTAGCAATGGCCACAAAAATTAACAAGTAATTTTTAGACAATTCTAGTTGAGTTATCTTATGTACCTTTATGGCTTGAAAAGTACAGTTAAAATTGTTTGTTACAGGTTAAGCATAAGAGAAATTGACAACCTCTTAAAGGAAAAAGATCAGCAGATTGCTGAATTACAAGATGAAGGTAAGTTGGAACTTTCTTATATATGAAAATGTTCTTTTCCTTTTAAATGAGATTATTAAATGGGAAAAGCAAAATTACAGTATTATTACTGATAATGCTATTTCTGCTTTTTCCTGCACTAATTTATATGTTATAAGTTTATGTCTATTGAATTTAAAAACGCTTATTTTAGAAACACTGCAGGAGTTAGCATTAGCATTAGTAGAGGCATATGATGCAAGAAAGCAAGCTTATTCAGCACCAGCCAAAAAAAAAAAAAACAAAACACACACCACTCCCATTTCACCCCTCCGTTCATTCGAAATACCTGTCCAGTTGAGCTTTAAATTTGTTTAGGCTATCAACTTCAACAACAAGTGACGGAAGTCGGTTCCACCAACCAACCACCCGCTGGCCAAAGGCAAATTTTCGCACATCTATCCGACATCCGTCCTTCCTCAATTTGAATTTATGCCCTCTGAGGTGATTATTCTGAGCAAGATGAAGAATCCCATTGGCATTGAGCATGCTCAAACCATTCAAAACCTTATACACCTCTATCAGATCACCTCGCCGGTGCCTAGTCTCCAGACTCTGTAATTTGCAAAACTTAAGCCTTTCTTCGTAAGAGCAACCCTTTGTTCCATTCACTAATCTTGTTGCCCTTCTCTGCACCCGTTCCAGCAGCTCTACATCCTTCTTGAAATGAGGCCACCAGACCTGTATACAGTACTCAAGATGTGGCCTAACCATTGCCTTATACAAGGGAATAATCACCTCCTTATCCCTGCTAGAAAAATTCCTGTATATCATTGACAAGACACCATGAGCTACTCTTGCAGCTCGTCTGCACTGCTCAGAGAACTTCATATCTGCCTGCACAATTACCCCCAGGTCCTTTTCATTCTTACTGAATAGCTTAAACTGCGCAACTTCATTTGCATTACTAAAGGCTGAATAGCCCTGTT